>NC_069500.1:381303005-381543005 GCF_027579735.1 Bombina bombina
GTTAGTGTTAGGTTGTCGGCTGGCTTCAAGATGGACCAGCTCCGCTCCGGATGGATGAAGATAGAAGATGCCACCTGGATGAAGACTTCTGGCCGTCTGGAGGTCCTCTTCTGCCCGGATTGGATGAAGACTTCTGCCCCTCTGGAGGACCACTTGTGCCCGGCTGGGTGAAGACATCTCACAGTAGAATGATCTTTAAGGGGTTAGTGTTAGGTTCTGTTAAGGGGGGATTGGGTGGGTTTTAGAGTAGGGTTGGGTGTCTGGGTGGTGGGTTTTAATGTTGGGGGGGTATTGTCTATTTTTTTACAGGTAAAAGAGCTGATTACTTTGGGGCAATGCCCCGCAAAAAAGCCCTTTTAAGGGCTATTTGTAATTTAGTATAGGATAGGGATTTTTATTATTTTGGGGGACTTTTTTATTTTATTAAAGGGATTAGATTAGGTGTAATTAGTTTAAAATTCTTGTAATTATTTTATTTTTTTCTGTAATTTAGTGGGTTTTTTTTCGTACTTTAGTTTACTTTATTTAATTGTAGTTAATTGTAGGTAATTTAGTAAATTAATTTAATGATAGTGTAGTGTTAGGTGTAATTGTAACTTAGGTTAGGGTTTATTTTACAGGTAAATTTGTACTTATTTTTACTAGGTAGCTATTAAATAGTTAATAACTATTTAATAACTATTGTACCTAGTTAAAATAAATACAAAGTTGCCTGTAAAATAAAAATAAACCCTAAACTACCTACCATGTAACTATTAGTTATATTGTAGCTATCTTAGGGTTTATTTTATAGGTGAGTATTTAGTTTTAAATAGGAATCATTTATTTAATTGTAGTAATTTTATTTTGTTTTATTTAAATTATATTTAAGTTAGGGGGGTTAGACTTAGGTTTAGGGGTTAATAAATTGAATATAGTAGCAGCGATGTTGTGGCAGCAGATTATTTAAGATGTATTAATAAGGTTTATGAGTTAATAGGTAGTTTATGGGTGTTAGTGTACTTTTTAGCACTTTAGTTAAGAGTTTTATGCTATGTCGTTAGCCCATAAAACTCTTAACTACTGACTTTTAAATGCGTTAGGAGTCTTGACAGGAGAGGGTGTACCGCTCACTTTCTCCAAGACTCGTAATACAGGCGTTATGCCAGTCCCATTGAAAAGATAGGATACGCAATTGATGTAAGGGGATTTGCGGTAAGCTCGAGTCGCGGAATAAAACTGAGCGGTACCTGCCAGACTCATAATACCAGCAGGCATTAAAAAGCAGCGTTGGGACCTCTCAACTCTGCTTTTTAGGCTAACTCAAGACTCGTAATCTAGCAGATAGTTTGGGGGCGAGTCTCGTGCTCTATAGAAGATATATTGATGACATTATCTTTATTTGGAAGGGATCCATTTTAGATCTAGAGATTTTTCTGGCCGAAATGAATGAGAACAATATAGGTGTCAGTTTTACCCATGCATTCAGTCAAAGTAAAATCACATTTTTGGATCTAGATATTGAAATACTTGAGAATAATATAACTACCAAAACACATTTCAAAGAAGTTGACGCTAATAATTTTATGCACTCAAAAAGTTGTCATCTTGGCCACTGGAAGGATAATATTCCCAAAGGCCAATGTTTGAGCATTAAGCACAACTATTCCAAACTTCCAGATTATGAAGATCAGGTGCAAATACTTGAAAGAAAATTCCTTGAAAGGGGTTATGATCCTAAAATAATACAAAAAGCCAAAGACGAAGCTGATATGAAAGTTAGGAATAGTCTACTTTCATACAAAAAAACAGATAAAACAAGAAAGACAAATGGAGAATACTAGTGAAATCAATGTACTTTTATTGACTGATTACAATTGTGATAATCATTTGTTACAGAAGAGTATGAAGAAACTTTGGCATCTGATAAAGACAGACCCAATTATAGGTGATAAGATATCCAACAGCCCCAAAATTGTTTATAGAAAAGTAAGAAATATGAAAAATATATTGGCCCCGTGAGTTTAAAAATAAAAAGCTAATAAAAGATATCTATCTACAAGGGAATTTATTGTATGTTTTTTTCCCTTGTTTCGGTTGTAGGTTGTGTAAATATAGTACAAAATGCAAAGAAATGAAATCAAGTCTCATATACAAAATTAAAGAGACAATAAGATGTCAAGACAAGGGTTTAGTCTATATGATTGAGTGCTCCTATCATAAGCAATATATTGGGGAGACCACCAGGACCCTCAGAGAACAAATACGTTAACACCTACACTGTATTGAGAAAGGTCAATTAGACACACATCTGTATACCCACTTTCATGAGGTTCACAAAAACAATTTGAGAGACTTTAAGTTTTAGGGAATTTCTAAAATAAGCGCAGACTGGAGAGGGGGTAATTTTGAGCAGAAATTACTGAGAAAAGAAGCAGAGTTTATTTATAATATGAAAACCCTATACCCCTCTGGTTGAATCTCATATACTTCTCCTTTTCTTGTTTCACAATAGCAGTTGAAAAGCATCAGATGTATAATATTTAAAGTTATTATCATAATAAGTTATTTTTTTATGTAGCTTTTTGCTAGCATTTCTAAATATTTAAATACACTAATAATACCCAATGATATTATAGCTATCTTAACTCAATCCCTTCTGGATTGTCTTTTAAAATTGGAATTGATTTCAAGTGAAATTTGGTTAAGTGTCTTATTCTTGTGTAAAATAATATCTACTTATTTGCTTCTTATATTTTTGTAATAATATTATAGCCAATGTAAACTAAGACATAAAGTGCCGTTTGATATAGATTTCAGCGAAAACTGTAACATAAGTAATATACCTTAAGGAATATGGAACCACAATAAGGAAATCATCCTTAAAACTGAATCAGCTATTGACTAATGAAGCCAAAGAGAGGGGTATTTAAAACTGGTTATGAACACCAAGAATATATTTTGATAAAGCCCTGTCTTACGGGTGAAACGTGTTAACCATTTAACTGCTGCTTTAACCAACTAACTGCTGCTTTAGTCTGTAAGTGAGGAAACAGACAGGAAGAATATAGGAAAAATTGTGTTCATTCACTTTTTGAACGGCCGTTCAATAACTTCTACACACACTAAAACCCTGAGCGTGCTACGGGACTATCAACCTGACCAAAGGAAAGGAAGGTTAGACATCACTGACGTCAGAGTACCACCAGTGTTGGGAACAATGGTCAGAGCAAGGACGCCAAGTAACACCGCGATAGTGGCTGAGGGTCCGTAAGTAGTCTCCGCTTTTTCTCAAGGACACTCCAAGTCTTATTTACCATTTAAAAGCCATCCTTTGTCAGAGAGAGCACCCGGGTAAAGCTGCAAAGGTAGCAAGGGGCCTCTTACATCTGTCATAACGGAAGGAGCTGTACTTTATCACTTTTTGGTCTAAAGACTGCACCCTTATTGCTGGAAACATTGTTTCAACTATATGAAAAGAAACTGTATCTATGTCGCTGTAGAGACTTCCTATTCATAGGATATTACATATGGTCATAACTAAAGTATTGTGAGGCATCAGATAGGTTACATTGAGCTACCTTCTCTTTTATTATTTGTGCAAAAGACATTGTTTTATTTTGTGATTTGAGGCTGCTATATGAAGTTGCTGTTTGTACTAAGTTGTTTTAATTAATATATTTTACTTAACTTTTGACATAATTTGCCAACACCCATTGCTTAACAATTTTAAGAATAAGTATTACTGCAGACACCTTTTTCAGTATTTGATACAATTTGCTAATACCCTTCGCTTAAATACTACTTATATTTAGCTGTACCACAGACTCTGTTTTCATATCCACATTAGCCATTTATGGTTGTTTAACCATTTATTAGAGATTTATTCCACGCACTTTTGCATCCACTATTAGCACTTATTTCCACTTTGCACACATCATTTATTTGGGTGTGTAAATAAACCTCTCATATCTCTAGATTGCACCGTAATATATTTATATTAGATATTTATAGTATTTAAGTTTTATTTTCTGTTTTTGCACTTTTGCCTTTATTGTGTTTTTTATTCTATCGATAGGAGATTGTTTGTTATACGGAATTTATAAGGGAGACGTCCCATTTTTAGTCGAGTTTATTCTACTCCAGGTATTTTACTTGAAATGGTTTGTTAACTTTTTACTCAATAAACTGTTATAATTATTTTATTGAATTAGTTTTGGTGTCATCATCCTTCAACCCTTTATTGCTCTAGTGTTGAGCGCTTCTGTTTTAAATATATTTTTACTGTTTGAACTGTTGTTTACCGTACCTAGGGAAGGGTAGGTTTAGACAGGAGCTTATTTAGGGCAAGTCTGAGCGCCTCTGTTCCGTTTTGTGATATCCTTAAAAGATGGATGGAAAAATGGATATGACGTTTGGGGATTAAACCAATCTCCTTATCTGCTTTGTTTTATTTTATTTATGTTTTTTTTTGTTCCAGTTCTAAGCTTGGGTGAATGGGGCTTCTAATCAGCTGGTCTTGTTGTCGTTTTCATTTACCTCGGGCATTCACCCGATGGGTGCTGCCTTCTTTCAATTTTGGGATCCGGATGGATGTGTTTCAATTGTTTTTCTCAAGCTCATGTCGGTCAGACTTTCTTTTTCTGAATGTTCTTCTCTGTAACCGATACTTGTGACAAGTGGTCATGTGGGCACTCCCTTGAGAGTTGCGCACTTGTTGAATATTAGAATTATGTTTTCTAGTTCATTTATCGATCCTTCTGGATGATTTTTCTTGGACCTTGAACAGTTCCAGAATGCCCTTACACCAGGCTGCTACAGGTTGGGTGCTTTTTCAGCTGTCTCCAGGGTTCATGTCACCTTCGTGGTGCTGAGAATTTCTCTTGACCTATTCTGTGCACTCCGGGCTTGGATCCTACTGATGTATGAGGCCTGTGGTTTATATACAACTTCTCCGGACGGAGGGTTGTGAGTTCCAATCTGAGGTTGGTTGATTCAGATCTGCTCAGTTCTTAGGTCCCCAGGGACTCAGAATCGTTATTTTTATTCTTTGGGAGATGTGTGTGACCTTTGTGGTCTGGTGGGCTGTGTGATTAACGTTTGTGTTTTCACGCAAGGTCCTTCCGGACGCTGACTCTTTCACCTATTGTGCATTTTGTTTGCGGTGGTGGAGTATCATCCTTCCCACTTTGGGTGGATCATCTGGTCTGGATGCGCAGGCATGTTTGTCTTCCTCTGTTCCGAGTTTTATTACTCTGAGAGGTGGTATGCAGGGGTTCCCTGCCTTCTGTGGGGGACTTCGGCTCCTGTGTTTGCCTGCTCTAGGTAGTTTTCTTTGGAAAATTGTAACTTTGGGGTCTCTGACTGTTGTCTTTCCATTTTCATACCCTTGGTCGGACTACGGTCTTCAACGTTCAGGTGTATTACATCCTCGCTGTCTCTCTAGCTTCAGGGCTTGTCAGTTAAAGAGTCAAGTTTGGGTATGGATGGCCGCCCTTTGTGGATTAGGCAGTTGTCCATTTTTCCTCGATGCTCCATTTGGGGTTTTGTGGGCGGTGCCTTATGTTAACTCTCTGAGATGGCGAGCAAGGCCCTGGGTTATCATTTGCCTTCGGGTATGGATGTTTCACTGCCTGTGTGTGTATCACGTGTTGCTGTTTGCCTAGGAGATTTCTTGCAATCCATTTGCACTGGGTGCTGATTCTCAGACTGTTCAGGAGTGACTCTTGGGTTTGAGTCTATTTCTAGATCACCAAGTCTACAGACTTTAGAAGTGCGCTCCTCCTTGGAGGGGGCAGTTTAGGGTTCTTCCGGAAATTCAATCTTATTATCGACCATTGTTGAGAACCCTAGCCTTGGTCCATGTCTCTTCATGGATGGGTGTGGATGGTTCGTTTTCACACTTGATGTTTGTGGTCCCGTGGGCCCTTTTCGCAGGGGCTTGGGCTCTGTGAGAGCTGTCTGTCTGTGGCTTAGACTTTAGGTCTTTCTGACAGGTCCCTACTGGTCTTCTGGTGCATTTACGATGTTCCTGTAGACTCCAGGTGTTTTTCTCCTGGGTTGGCTATGTGGCCGAGGGGTCTCACCTCTATGGTAGGGTGTTTGGGTTCTCCAGGTTTGGAGGTACTTTAATATTTGTGGAGTCCTGCGGGGTCCTTGGTCTTGCCTTACAGGGGTTTTTCCATTCTTGTGTTTCAGGATCCTGGAAGGGGTACTGTGATGTAGTGCCTGGTTCCTCCATTCCTGCTGCAGAAGGCTGAGGGTTTGCTCCCGTGGGTGCTTCTGCTACGTGTATCCCGTACATGGATACTGAGGTTTTGGGGGGGACTTCATCCCTTGGAAGTGTGCCCTTTTTACCCATGACTGTGTGTAGGGGGTCTCGTACCTGAGCACAATGTTTCTCTGACTCACGGTAGCATGCCATTTGTAGCAGCGTTCTTTTAGGGGACTTGGTTCCTCCTTGATCCTTTCTTTCTTTTCCAGTAATCTGGGACTCATTGTCATTGTTCTTTTGACTAGCCTTTGGGCTGGGACTGTTAACCTGGAGGGAAGATTGTGGATTGGTTGCTCTATGCAGTGTTGACCATTTTCTGCTGTTGGTTTTCTCCTTTGAGGGAGGATTTTGGATGTCCTCCTCCCTTCTACTGGCGTGGTGCCGGGAGGGGGCGCTCTTTAGAGCCGCTATTCGGGGGGCTGTTAGCCTTTGGAGTGGAACCATCTACAGCTCTTGGCTCAGTGACGTTGTATACAGTTACAGCTAATTGCTTTGTCTGGATGCTAACAAGCTTGAAGCGCTTTTAGGAATTTTGAGTTAGCAATAGGGTCAGCCTTCCTTTGGTGACTGGTCTATGAGAGTTCCTGTTCAGGCAGTTTGAGTTTCTCTTGGAGAGCTCTTTTCAAACTGCTGGGATATTTATCCTGTTTTCTGCTGTCTCTGATTATCTAGCTACCAGATCTAGATATGTTATGGGACGTCAGAGGACTCATGATTTTCCTGGAGTGCCTTAGGGCATGGTATGGGATTAGGGACATGAGGGGTTCCTCGAGTCCTTTTTGGGACATGTTCTCTGTGTATGGATCCTTGCTTCAGTCCTTGTGTTCTAGGGAGTTTGTCTCATTGAAATTGCCTTGTAAGACAACCATGGGTTGCCTTCTAGGTGTTGAGTGGGAAAAATTCCTTTGGATTTTCCGGGTTTCTGGTTCCTTTCATGGGGGGCAGATGGGGTCCTTATCTTTGGCCAGGTTCCTTCTTGGGAGTCATGGCCTGTGGGGTGGACGCCTCGGAGGTTGTTTGGGCCTGTCGGACTCTAGGTCTGAGTGATCTCTAGTTCGATTTGCCGGTGGTGTAACTGATGTACAGTTACCCAGGCTCGGGTTTATCCCGTATCATTTGTACTTACATTTTTGGGTGTTGAGTAATTCAGGCTGTGGTGCCTTTCGAAGGGGCCGCCTTTTGTACCCACCCGTTGTTTGCATTCAGTGTCCTCTAGCTTTGGTATTGTTTTCCCAAAAGTAATGAATGCAGCTGTGGACTCTTCCCTTTTAAGAAGAAAACATAGATTATGCTTACCTGATAATTTAGTTTTCTTCTGAAGGGAAAAGTCCACAGCTCTCGCCCATGTTTTTTTTCTTTATGAGGCGACTGTAATTTTTTGTTATTCTGGCACATTGTTTCACCCTGATATTTCTCCTACTATTCCTTATTCCCTTGGCAGAATGACTGGAGGATGAGGGAAGTGGGGGAGGTATTTATGCCTTTGGCTGGGGTGTCTTTGCCTCCTCCTGGTGGCCAGGTTCTGAATTCCCAAAAGTAATGAATGCAGCTGTGGACTCTTCCCTTCAGAAGAAAATGAAATTATCAGGTAAGTATAATTTATGTTTTTTTATGTGTATATACACATATTAACACATAAATATATATGTTTATAAGCATATACATATATATTTTACATTGCCCGCAAAGTAAAGGCACTTTTCAGTGCTGTTTTTATTCTAACACCCCCATTCCACCATCTTTAAAACCCCAAAACTGCCTAGTGCAGTTTTTTGTTTAATTAAAAAAGCTTGCTGTAGCAATAACCACTCACTTTTAATGGCTGGTTAATTATTGCGCTCCAGCAAACGGGAAAATTTGCCCATTTGCAAGAGCGCAATAATTTAGCGATCCACTTGTAATCTAGCCCAAAGTGTTAAAACTCATAGCTCTGGTAAATTTGAGCACCAGCATCTACCTCTGTTTACTTCACCATTAAAGATACAGTATAACGCTATAAAGATTCTTTGGTCTCTGTTTTTTTCATTTGATTAACTTTATTTTTTTTTATATATTTATTTATTTCCAGCAATGTATAACATTATAAATGAGCATATATAGTAAAAAAATACATTATTTCCTGCGCCACACAGGGCCAGGTGGTATTTTGCCACGCAGGGCCATATCACAATAGAAAAGCAACTACAAGTTTTTTCATATTTACGCATCTTGCTGGGTTTTCTTTTTTTTCCCCTAAAAACCTATCTTACAACACCACCTGGGAGTACTTCCTAACAAACAACAAAAAAGAAAGAAAGAAAGAAAAAGAAAGAAGGAAAGGAGAGAACACCAACTTCAATATAAACCACAAACTTAATAATGTGCTGAGCATTAAAGGTAATTCCCTTCAACTTATCCCTAAGTCTCTACGTCTTGTGCTACGCATTATAGTCTGTTCTTGACTAGTACTCGTATTCCCTTATCATTCATTCTCCACTGACCATCCATACAAAAAAAACAAAAAAAAACAAAAAAAACAAAAAAAACAAAAAACAAAAACAAAAGTAGTGATTAAATAGTTATATCGATTTGCCTTCCCCTTCCCTACCAGCTCCTCTCCCACCCCCGTTCTATATATCATATTATGTTACAACAATCCAGTCTCCCCTTAGATTTGCTTCCTGCATAAATAAAGTGTCCCTAAAAGGGGATATGATTGATTTCTGAGTATTATTGTCCAGTGTCTTGATAAGTTTCCCCCATTTATCAAAAAATTTCTCTATGTTGACCTCCATTTCCATTTGTATTGTAGCCTGTTCTAAGAATAATTGATGAATTACCCCATTCTTGAATTCCGAAAACTTAGGTTCTTTCTGAGACTGCCAGTTTTTCAGAATGATTTTCCTGCCTATGAGAATAGCTGTGTTCAATAGTAGGGAGAGCTCCCCCACTTCCTCTGCTGAAGTTAGGAAGAACACATTCTGCCTGTTGATGCATATATAAGTCCTAGAAATTTTGGTGGCCCAGAATGAGATCTTACCCCAAAATCTCTGCATTACTGGGCATGACCATAACAAATGGGTGAGGTCTGCTAAACGAAATTTACATCTAATGCAAAAAGAGGTCTCCCTCTCGTTAGACCAGTATGATCTCAGCTTGGGAGTGCTATAATATTTATACAGAATCTTAAATTGTTGTTCTCTATAATATTCCCCTCTCATAGCTTTGACAGCCCTCTTGATAGAGCTTGTCAGTACCTCTGTTTCTACCTCCCCCTCCAAAAGATCTTCCCAAATTAACGTGAGATATTTAATATTACTCAGCTCTTGACTACTTAGCATTAAAGTATAAATCGGTGAAATAGAGAGTTTTCCTATTTTGAATAAGAGTAGTATATTTTGAAAGGCTTTATTTTGCCAGTCCAAATTTGTTATTTTCTAAATTTGCTCGGCATAATGCTGAACTTGCAGATAGGCAAAGAACTGGGAGTTGGAAATCCCAAATTCACATTTACATTCGTCAAAGGTTTTCACTCTATTTTCCTATAAGTTAACCAATTGAATCATGTAACTAATCCCTGCCTCCGTCCAAGTTCCAAATCTTAACGAGTCGTATCCTGCCAAGAAATCTGGGTTCCCCCTTATAGTTAGGTACGGGGAGGCCCTATAGTCAAAACCTGTTTTCGCACAAAATTTCCTCCAGGCTCTGATTGGCTGATTTATAATTGTTAATTGTCTTAGCTCTTTAGGAATCTTGGATGTAGGCATATGCGCGAGAGCTTTGAGGGAGAGGGGTGCGACCAGTCCCTCCTCCACATCACACAGCGAGAAATTATTTGTTCCTTGGAACCAATCAATAACATACTTTATATTGGCTGCAATGTTGTACGCCTCTATATCCGGAATGGCTAGTCCCCCCCCCTCCTTCCTTGCACACATACGTTTAAGTGCTATTCTAGAACTTCTATCCTTCCAAATAAATCGTCTTATAATTTTATTAATTATCTCGCTATGTTTTTTCAATAATAAAAGTGGCAGTGCCTGAAATATGTATAAGAATTTGGGTAGTGAAATCATTTTTATTAACTGAACTCTGCCAGACAGAGATAAGGGTAGATTCATCCACTTCTCTATTCTTTCTCGAAAGAGCTAATAAGTGTTGAAAAATTTAATTTATACCAATTCCTCGGGTCTGCTGCGAACTTGATTCCCAAATACGTAATGTATTCTTTTGCCTCTTTAAACTGAGTTGTAGGTGAGTTTTTATCCTTTATTAACCACAGTATTTCCGATTTGTCCTTATTAATAGCAAATCCCGTAAAGGACTGAAATCAGTCAAGGATATTGATAATCAGGGACAAGTTATTTTCCAAATTCTGCGTGAAAATGAGGATTTTAACAGCGCCAATATCGATTCCCTCCAATTTTCCCCTAAAATATATGGCCATAGGTTCCAGTGCTAGATTGAAGAGCAGGGGTGAAATAGGACACCCCTGCCTTGTGCCCCGTTGCAAACAGAATTTATCTGAGAGACTAGAATTGATAACTAGCGCAGCTACAGGTGCATTATACAGCTTGAAGAGGACATTTAAAAAATTACCTCTGAATCAAAACTTCTCTAATGATGTGAACATATGGTCCCAGATCAGCGAGTCGAAGGCCTTCTGTGTGTCTATGGTTATCACTGCCGCATCTTTCGCTGTGAATATGCCTTCTTTGATTGCCATATCACAGTAATCTATCACTACCTCCAACTTCCTGAGATTTTTGACCAATGTTCTCCCTTTCATGAATCCAGTTTGGTCTGGATGTATGAGTGAACTAATAGCCATTTGTAGCCTGTTTGCCAGAATGTGTGTCAGTATCTTATAATCCACATTCAGTAGTGATATAGGCCTGTACGATTCCATCTTACTTAGATCCTTCCCTTGTTTTGGTAATAAAACAATCCTAGATTCATTAAAATAGCTAGAGGGGGACTCCCCCTCATAAAGAAAAGAGTTATATATTTCCCTCACTGTTGGAGTAATTTTCTCCTCAAGACTCTTGTATAATTCTCCTGGAATATCATCAGGGCCAGGTGCCTTGTTGAGCTTCAAATTTTGAATAGCTTTTTGAACTTCTTCATCGGTGATCTGGGCGTTTAGTTTCATAAGATCTTCCTTCGCTACTTGAGGTACCTTAATAGTACCCCAGAACGCCTCCTTCTCCTGTTGGTCTACCTCCCTTTTGCCATATAGTTCTTTAAAGTACTGTTGAAACTCCTGAATAATTTCTGAATACAGGCTAACTATTTTGTCCTTAACTTTGATCATTGTTATAGGCTTACATCCTTTTTGAGACTTAACCATATTGGCTAAGAATTTCCCAGTTTTATTACCATAGGACATAAATTTACTATTCCTTTTAATTTCAGATTGTGTCTCTTTTAGGACACACCATGTGTCCCTCTGTTTTTTGGCATCTATGTATTGCTTCCAGTTCTCATTATTATTGTTTTGCAAATACCTTTGATACTTATTCACTATTTGATTAGTAAGTTGCATCCAATATTTATTATTTATTTTCTTACTTTTAACAAGGAAGGCCAGAATTTCACCACGAATATGGGCCTTAAAGGCCTGCCAAAATGTTTCCTTGCTCTTAACTGAATCTTTATTATTAAGGGCGTATTCGTCCCATTTACTGCATAGAAAATTTTGAAATCTAAGATTTGTGTATAAATATTTCGGAAAAAAGAATTTATTCCCGGGTGTGCTATTACTGTTTGTTACTTAACGTTGCAATATTGGTGCATGATCCGATATTGTGATTGGGGTAATTGTGGTCTTTTGAACTAAAGAGAATAGGTTTTTACTAATTAGAAACATGTCTATCCGCGAAAGTGATTTGTGTGCTTTAGACAAGCAAGTGTATTCTTGAGTATCTGGGAAATTATTTCTCCAAATATCCAATAAATCCAAATTATAACACAATTTTTTAAAGATTCTAGAGTCCCTATTTCCCACGTGTTCCCTATTCCCTGTCATTTTCCTGTCCATAATTTCAGATGCCACCATGTTTAGATCTCCTTCTATTACAATATTCTGTCCTAATTCTGCCAGTTTGGCTTGCAATAAATTCCAAAATGGACCCTTCTTTTCATTTGGGCCATATATGTTACACAGTATAATTATCTTCCCCCCAATTTCCAACTTCAAAATAATAAACCTACCCTGAGGGTCTATTTCCTTTTGGAGAATCTGATATTGTAAATTCTTTCTAAACAGAATAGCCACTCCTTTCTTCCTCCGGTTACCGGGGGCGTACACCACCTCCCCAACCCATCCCCATCTTAGTTTCTGACTCTCCGTACTATTTAAATGCGTTTCCTGTAACATACCTATATCTACCTTTAATTTATTCAAATACTGTAAGACCATCTTCCTTTTGATTGGCTAGGTAAAACCCCCCACTTTCCATGAGCCTATGTTATAGTTCTTAGTCATTCTCGTTTATGCAGTGGGGGTAAGCCATAAGTGAAAGGGAGTGAGAGAAGAAAGAAAGGAAGAGGGGGAAGGAAAAGAAAAAAGAAAAGAAAAGTCCCAAACACCCATACTCATTCACACAACCCTCCCTCATCCTCCACCCCCCTTCATCCTTATCCAACAGTTCCATGTTCAAATTGTCCCAATTTTTGCTTTTCCTCCCTTAGGAAATTTTCTGCTTCTTGTGAGTTCTCAAAAGTTTTAAACCCCTCCTGAGTTTTAATGCTAATTTTAGCTGGATAGAGTAGCCTAACTGATCTGCCTTCCTGTATTAGGCGAGAGCATAGAGGTGCACACTGTCTTCTCCTAGTGGAAGTCTCAAACGAGAAATCTTGGAAAATAAGAAATTTCTTATTTTGATACATAACACCCTTTTGAAGCCTAAAAGCTCTTAATATCTTAGCCTTGTCCTGGAAGTTTAAATACCTAATAATAATAGGTCTAGGTCTATCCTTGCCTTCCTCCTGCTGCCTGAGAGCCCCAATCCTATGTGCCCGTTCAACTGGTAGGGCTTGCTCTCCCTCAGGCATAGAAAGTATAGAGGGTAGCTGAACTGCTGCAAAATGTAACAAATCCTTTTCTAAAAGGGTTTCAGAAATGCCAATTATTCTCAAGTTATTTCTCCTCGATCTGTTCTCGAGGTCCTCCACTTTATCAGTTAAGAATTTAACCTGTTTCTGTATTATTGTTAATTCCTGATCTTTCTCAATGTCCCTATCCTCTAGATCTGAGATGCGTTGTTCCACTAGGCCTACTCTAGCCAGTATTTGTTTTGTTTCCTGTGAAATAGACTCTATGGTATTTTGTATAGCCTCAAACTTGGGCATGAAAAGTGCACTCATCTGTTTCAGCAACTCAGTGTTAGTTGTCAAATCAGGCCCCACCTCCTGCGAGGCTTCTGAACTTAGTTCTGTACTACGTCTGGGTTGTTTTTTCTCTTGTTGCCTTCTCACTGTCATATTTACAACTTTATTTCCAGCGGACACTGAAATAAATGTATCCATAAGGGACGTGGCACTATTGTCCCTACTTTCCCTATATTACTTCCTCGTGTTTGTGTCTCCTTCTATCACTATCCTCCTTTTGATTAGCCTTTTAGCAGCTGTGAAGCTCCTATTGACCTCTCCTCTTTTATCCTCAAGGTTCCTCTATATATTGTTATTACCAAGACAAATATTTAAGCAGAGCTAAGAAAAGAAGAAAAATCTTACAGCTTCTCTTCCTCTCCTCCCTCCCTAACTTATCCCCAAACACCTACATAGTGCATAATACCAAAATCACTATATGGACGGGTACAGTAACATAAACACTCAGTGCATATACCTTACAAAAGTGATATAATACTTAATTAGATTCCTATCAAATTCAATCCCATATATCCTACTATTCCCAAAGTCAGAGGGCTATTTATGTGTCTAGTGCCCCAGTCTTCTATCTTTAAACCTAATTTACATTAGTTCTACAGTGCACAATTCTAAATCAATAAATAAGCTACAAAAAAAAGTAACAAATCCGACAGCCCTTCAGGACTTGCAAAGAAAAAATAAATAAATAAATAAATGTGATACTTAATTAGCTTCTGTGCCATCACAGTCCCAAATGTCCCAATATGTTTAATAACAAAATAAGAGTCCTTTCTTCCCCTAGGTATTTCCTCTGGGCAATCAGGGGTGATCCTTATCCGTGTCCTAGTTTCTCCCCAGTTTCTACTTCAGCGAATCTGTTGAAATAAAAGAAAGAAGGGGTGCCCCATGTGTGTATCCATAAAAAGGTGAGGATCAACCTAGGCTAGGGCCTTACAGGGTACTCACATGTTCCAAAGGCACCCACATGTGCCAGTAGAGGCGGGCTGAACCTTTAGCAGCAGTTCAGCATGCTGTTTCTCTCCTGGAGGATGTTGTTTTTCTTCCAAATTTAGGTAAACATGTAAAGGGGACATAAAATACAGTACCCTGTGTGAATCCGCTAAGAAAACAAGCATGAAATGTATACAAAGCAGTTATAGGGTACTCACAAACACAGCGGCACTCTCTTGTGCCAGTTGTCGCAGGCTAAACCTTTTACAGCAGTCTAGCACGCTGTCCTCAGTTGCAATGTGTCTGTGTTCCTCCCGTACATAAGTCAGAGAAGGAGACATAATACAAACCACACATGTGTGACTCTATCATAAACAGTGCATATATCATTGGTTAGATTACAGAGTGGTACTCACAAGCGTTGCGGCACTCCTGTGTGCCTTTGGAAGCAGGCTGGACCTTTTAACAGCAGTCCAGCACGCTGATTTCTGTAATGCCCTCGTGTCTGTTTTTCCAATGAGCTTTTTTTGGGTTAAAATATGCTAATGAATTTGCTGTTTTTAGGACTTAACTTCTAAATTTAACCTTATATCTAAGGGGGGGGGGGGGGCGGAGGAAAGAACCCTTTTTCCTTTTCCACAGCCCTAAATTCCTGGGGCAAGTCCTAGCAGGTCGCCTTTGTTAATGACCAAACTCACGGCATAGAATGTGAGTACTTGAGGAGGACTGAGCAAACATAATCCTTATCCCCGTGGTATACCAGTAAGTTTTGGGAGGGAATAACCTTTTACTACAGCCTATCAAGGAGGAAGGGTATCAGTGTGCCATGTCAGTATCTACTACCTTAATTCCTTTCTCAGCCGCCTCTCCTCAACCACCCATCTTGCCTAACGAGATTTCTAGCCACTTGCGGGGACCGGGAAGTGAGACCATCCGCCGTCGGCTGTGGATTCCGATCGCCACTTCCATCTCACTGCACTGGTTCCCCGTCCCTCGATCTCTCCCGCCGGTTCCGCTGGCAACGTTCACCCTGCGTGTCCCTCGCCTCGGCGCTCCTTACGTGCGCCAACGCCAAGCGTGCCGCAATAGCTCCTAGGACCGCCCCCTGGCATAAATGGTTGTAAATGCTTCACCCCATTTGATTAACTTTAAAGCACAAACTATCTAATGTGAGTTGGATACATTTAGGAAGTGTTTATAAATATCCGTTGATTTCCACCTGCAAACAAGTTATTTTATGCACTTTTTTATTTTGCATGTTAACTAATGTTTATTGGTACATTAATGAAAGAATTGAGATCTAAACAACTTTCCAATTTACTTAATATTATCAAATTAGCTTTAATCTCCTAGCATCCTTTGTTTAAAAGTGAAACTTGCTTGGATGATAGAAGATTAGAGGAATCCGCCTGTCTTTAACAGTCTATACCAGTAGGGTTTGCAACAATGCATAACATTGCTATATAAATTTTTTTAAACACTGCTGCCAGATGGCTAAAGAAACAGCTATGCTTCTAAGCTCATCTAGGATTACTCTTTAACAAAGGATACCAAAAGAACTAAGCAACATTGATAATATATCAGATATTTTTTTTAAATCCATACAATTCATTTAAGTTTCATTTTGACTGTCCCTTTTTTACTATATTTTTTACTGGACATGGGGATTTGATCAATGAAAGTTATAATGTCATTTGTTATAACTTTTGTATTTCTGTTTGATATTTATATTGTTTATTTTGTTCCTTTATAGCAGAATTGTATTGTATACATTCAAATATATAAAATATATCATCATGGAAACTGAAAATTTCTGGGCTGTAGATTTTATATACATCAGTTTGTCAAATTTAGCTTACACTTTATTTATCTTAGACTACCAGTTACTATAAAGCCTTAACATTTTTAAGAAAACTGGTTTTGAGCTTTCTGAGATGTGAAATGTATTCTTTTCAGTATGGTAACATGTATTAGACAAAGCTACAGCAAAACTACTGAACTAATTTTGCGTCTATACAAAACTGCCATTGTGAATGACTAAAATAACAAAATTGTATTGCAGTTTTGAAATTATGCAATATTTGAGGTTATTAACAGTTTTCAGTTTTACTTGTTGTGACAATCTGACATTTATAGCAAATTTAAAATGATCTGAAGTTTCTCCCAAATTTGTGATGATAATGAGATGTTTGGTTGTTGGTAATGGCTAGCCAGATCATACTGATAAAATTATTATTTTTTTATTATAAACATTCAGAAAACTTACAAAGAGACTTATAGTGAATGTTGCATAGGTGATTGAGTGTTTTACATTTGCACCGTTTGCTTGTAAACATTATTAACCCATGGGTATAATGAAATAACTACTAAGGATCAGATTACAAGTGAAGTGCAAAATATTGCTTTCTCTAAAGTTAGGTGCAATGCAAACGCGACCCTGCGTTCACATTGCAAGGAAGCATTGCGCTCTTGAGAGCGCGCTGCCATAGGCTCTAATTGGAGCCGCGTTCCCATGCCGTCAGACACGGCATGAGAACTAGTGTAGAGAAGAGGGTAAGTCACGCAGCGATGGGCAGCAAAGTGTAAATATAAATGTATATGCTTATATACATATGTATGTATGTGTTAATAAGTGTATATACACATATTAACAAATAAATATATATGTATATATTGTGCTTCTTTTTTTTTTTTCAAACACCCCACAGCCACTAGTTTTATTTTTTTTAAAAAAACACTACACACTGTATTTTGGGGGCAATTGGGGCACATTTAAAAAAATTAACCAGACGTCTGACCTTGCAGTGCTTAGAATTTGCATATTAATGAGGTGTGCGTGCTCTCGGTTGCATGTGCATTTCAAATTAAGTCAATCTTATGCGCATTACTCTTACACAATTCTTGGTAATCTAGGGGAGTGATGACTAATTTTTGTAAGTTAAATGTTCAATATATGAAGCATTTGAAGTTCTAATTTACTTAAGCTCTTTTATCAAGGGGAGAGCATGTAAAATTTATTAATGATCAAATATGCTCCTTCAGTCCGTCTTCTCTTTTTGCTAATGCAGCTTTGGCTGCGATTCCACTATGGTCACGTGAAAACAATAAATGATGGTGTCGACTGAATTAGTGTAAGATACATTGCGCATGCATGGAACATCAAGATTAAATAGTGTATGCATTGGAATGCACAACAGAGAACACAGGTTGCCCACCATGATTGGACTATGCAAATTAGTCTCAAGGTTGGTCTGGAAAGGTGCTTATTTTAGATTGAAGCTAGCAGTAAAACTAATGAAAATATAAAAAATGTCATTATATTGACCTGGGCATTGATGGAATAAAAATGTAGCATTTCATATCCCTACAAAGTAGGGAAATTACTATAAAAAAGGGAGATAAAAGGGGAAAAAAAATAGTATGCCCTATGCCAGCACTATCCATCAAATAAAGTGCAACGGGGATAAAGACAATAAAAAGTACATTGTTCTGTATGTAAAGAATATTGGAATGTGAACTATTAATAACTCCTGTCAGGTTAGCGTGCGAGTATAGGTTTTTTCAGTTTGTGCTCTCCATTGACTTCTGTGGGGAAAAGAAGTAAACATGGTAGTGATATTTGGTTAGTGTGCATCGGGTTTACACTTAGAATATTAACACAACCTGAGGCTCTCAAAAAGCCTCCCTCTAGCGAAGTTAACGTGCGAGCCGAAGTGCATAATCGGAAATGTGTAAAAATGCTAGAGACAGCAGATCCAAGTCAAAAGCTGAACAATAATCCTGAGGATATGCTGAGATACTTAACGAAGAAATAAAGAAGGGAAAATATACAAAAGAAAGATAACAAGGGAGATTAAATTCTCAATTGAGTCTAGGGTTGGTCAGGAAGCCTTAATGGTCAGGGTAGAGCCAGTGGGCACTTCATTTTTATAAATAAAGTGACTCAAATCTGAAATGTTGATGGTATCTGTAATGGTGCTGTTGATTGCTTACTCTTGCACAGACATTGAAATTGTATTTAGAAGTGGATATATGTCATTTAAAGTGTGAGTATATATAGAGTATATATACTGTATACGGTATATTTCACACCATAATGAAGGTTTTAGAAGGGTTCTGAAGATTGTTTATTGCTAGGTGCCACATTGTCACTTTGTACCTTATCTTCTTCACCTTTTTGAGCATTGATCATGATTATAGTTTACGAAGGCTGAAGCCTGTTGTGTTAATAATGGATTGATTACTTAATAAACAAATGTGTTTAAAAAATGCCTCAGCAAATACAAAAGGTGGAAGGACTCATGGCTTTCTTTACATCCCTAAAACATTAGTTCTGTATCTGAGAATTCAGAACAATATTATTATATAAAAGCCAACTATGGAAATATTTCAACATTCAGAAATCCATTTGAAATAAGGGTGCTAGTTTAAACCAAATACATTTCCTGCCAACTCAAAGCTATTTTAAGTAGTAATGATGTTTGCAGAACTAGTTATGTGGAATTTATTTACCCCTTATAAAATGTAAAACGAATGCAATAAAAATAGCACATGAAGCTATTTCTTAGTCATTCATATCATATGTTACAGAAAACAATACAAATCCCCTTTCTGCCATTTGTAACATTCTACTGCATTGTGTCTTGTGGCAAGCCCTACAATACTGCTGCAGAAATGACAGAGAGCACTGCGTTTGTAAAAATATATGCACTACCTTATAGGAAGTTGCTTTCTTCAACTACAGGCAGCTAAATTAAAGAATTTCTGAACACTGTCCACTTAGTATATTGTGCTGAACTAGGAAGGCTATACTATAAGCCAATAAAACACAGCATACCATTAATCAAACTTTGGAAATATTGAGGCTATTCATTGTAAAAGAACTTTATTGATACAAATTAAAGATTAAGCATTGCAATTATTTAACTAGGAATCCTTATCTTGCATGCTTGAACCTACAGTCATAAATTACACAGATGTGATCAAGGATCGATTCTCAAAAGATCACTAGCATGGAGAAAAACAGCTAATTTTACTGAGCATTATATTGTAAAGTAAGACTCAATCCTTAACATAAAGAATATTAGTGAACTTCCCATTCATGGTATTCACAGTTTCCAGGTAAAGATTGTATATTATAGAATCTCGCCAGACCAGAGAGCTTTAGATAAACAGGCCCTATGTGAGGGGAGAAAACACAAACAGCAGATTTAGGGCCAGATTATAAGTGGAGCGCAAACGTTTGCACGCAAGCGATAAGGCGTTTATCACGGGTGTTTGCACTCATCAGGCTTATTGCTCGTATTATGAGTTGAAAGTAAATGCTATAGCTTGAGCGCATTAGCATATTAACGCTAGCTCTGATTAACTGTTTCGCGAAACAAAAAAGTTGCACAAAATACATTTAAAAATACATTATTAGAGCCATGATGGAGGCTTTTCTCTAAAGCTCCGTGTTTCAGGCAAGGGAGATGGACTACCAACCGCTTAAAATTAATCTATGAGACTGCCAAGGAGGACATCTAGCACCATGAACATGCGGTGCTGCGGGATATCACCTTTTTACACCCCAGGTCTATAACTACAGCCGCTTATTAAAGGCACAAGAAACCGACTGCTCCCGCCATCTTCCCTCAGCATAGGAGCTGATTCAGAGACACAGCGCGACTGCATCAAACATCAGACAGTCAGTGCCTTGCCGCGATCCTCAACACAGCAGGGGAACCTTACCTCCAAGAAGTGAGTATGTGCCCTGGCAACACACTTTTGCTCCGTTGCTTATTGAAGCCCCTAGATCACCTTATAAGGGACATATAGCCTGCAGGGCACCAGAGAATATATGGGCTACAAATAATACAAACGAAGAGCGCCCAAATCCACTCTCAGTGCAGCCCCAAGGAAAGCAAGCATACAATCAGAGGCAAAGTGTGGGGACACAGTAGTAACGACACACACACAGCCTTTATTAAACGCAGGCAGCAATATTTCAGACACATAAAAGTTGGGCCTTGACTTTTGAAGTTCAGCACTCTCCACGTGGCATCCGCTATCAGGGCTTATCTTGCTCAAGCATGGCTATGTATAAAGCCTCCTTTCACAACCTCAAGACACTCAATGGGAGATAGCTAAGAGCACCCTTTACAAGAAAAGGTCCCATATCTATCATTAGGCCCTGAGAAAGCTCCAGAGTACAGAATCCTGTGGGGGAATCTATAACGGTTTTGCTCCCTTTTGAAAACCTGTTTTTTTTTTTTCTCTCCCATTTCTATATACACACAGTCACATCTGAACTCTCTTTATATTTTCTCATATCTAATGCAAGCTTCCCATCTAATGGTCAGTGTTGATATTACACACTGAAGATTTCATTTTATCCAGCAACCACTCATTTCTAACACAGGCCTACCCTCTTATGGCCAGTGGAGATATTACTTACAGAAAATTTCATTTTTTCCAGCAGCTTCTCATTTCTAATATAAGCCTGCCATCTAATCGGTAACAACATATGATCTACCCTCCTACCTCCACCAACTGTTTTGTGCGATTACTGGAGTAGACACGTCCACAGAAATCGAAATAGAAAGGGCCCCCAGAGCTCTCAAGCCTAAGCCCAGAGCTGATCTTCCACCCAGGGATGTCATAGTGGCTTTCCTGAGATTCCCTGAAAAAGATAAGATCCTTAGGGATGCAGCAAAACAACCAACTTTCAAATTTAGGGGCAACGTCGTTCACTTCTTCCAAGATCTAAGTACCAGAACTTTACAAAGACGGGGAGCTTTGAGACCCCTCACTACTCTCTTACGGAAAAATCAGATTCAATACAGATGGGGCTACCCATTTGCACTCCACATAACAAAGGACAACAAATTACTGACTATTAGAGATGCAGAGGGGATTCCGGACATTTGTGCAGCCTTAGATTTGGAAACCCCCTCACTACCAGGTCCCTCATCATCCATGGAGCCACCGAAACCACAGAGGATACCCTTGAAATCACAGAGATCTCAGTGGGCCAGGATCCCCAAGAAGAAATCCAAGAACACCTGACCGGTTCAGCCTGAACCTCTGAACTGACTTCTCTAAGGCCCCGTTCGGGACTGTTTGGTGGGTGTGAAATGAGGTTTAACTCCTGGAACTTCTGAACCAAAGACTGACGCAGCCTTTTGTCAGTAACATGTTACTTCTTCAGAAAATAGTTATGTTCTTTGTTTGGTTAATGTTTAATATAATCAATTGGGGCGACTCCTAATATTAGTTACTTAGCACCTCATAGACTTCTAGACAGAAAGTCTGGGACTCATGTTTACATTGTCAGCACTGATCCCCTAAATAGTCCACCCTTGGTTTGTTTGCCTTAAGCACTAAGCGGGAGGATAGGTGACACCTCCTTAGTTCCTGAAAATTCCCCTAGAGTTATCTATGTTTTATCAAGAAAAGATTTTTTTGTTACTTGAACTAGGTTTAAGTATTTGGATTTATTATGTGATGTATAACATGATTAACATGTCTTATTTTTTCTTTTTCCCTCTTTTTCGGTCCTTTTCCTTCTCTATCCTTCTGTCCTTCTTACCCTTATCTCCGAAGAGACCACATTCGCTCCTGTTACGTGACAGCTGGACAGACACCTCCAGAAGAGCCCTAGATATAATGAAACAAGAAGGGTCCAATGCGTTGTATCAGGTAACCAAGATCACACCAACACATAGAGATTTCAAGGTTCCATCACAACTCTTAGATGGCTAGTACTCAGATCACACTCATCTCACACAATGTGAGAGGCCTTAATTCGGAGATGAAAAGGAGAAAGGCGATGTCACACTACAAACACTTAGGGGCTAACGTTATATTCCTACAAGAGACCCACTTCACATCCTCTCAGATCCCAAAGTACTGGGAAAGACAGTTCCCCTTACATTACCATTCGACGGTTAACCAGAAAAAAAGGGGGGTGTCTATACTCCTTCACTCCTCTCTGAATTTCCAACACACTGACTCCATCACAGACAAGGAGGGTAGATACCTCATCATTAAAGGCACTATTAATGGGGTAGAGCAGGTCTTCTGCAATGTATATGCTCCAAATGAGCAACAAGAACAGTTTTTCACTAACTTAGCTTACCATCTCACCAGCTGGAATACAGCTAGGATCTCTTTAGCAGGCGACTTCAATGTCTCTCTATATTCGCAGTCCCAAACCCCAAACACTCAACTCACTGCGGCCCAACATAGATTGAATAGGAAGGTTAACTCAATTTTTCAGACGATGGCAGGACACAACCTACTAGACACATGGAAAGCTTTATATGGCACCACAGCCGACCACACATTCTTCTCCACAGCACATCGCAAATATTTTCGTTTAGACTACATTTTTTCCAGTCAGATCCTGTTAGCAAATGTGGTGTCTTCCTCTATTCATCCATGCGTGTGGTCCGACCATTCAATAGTCTCACTGAAGGTGAATGGCATTCTCCAACATAATAATGCCAAAAGTTGGACGTTTGACCCTCTAACACTTAAAAACCCAAATCATAAAGAGACGGTAATTAGACACATGGAGGAATATTGGAATCTTAATACGAATACAGTAGATAATCCTATACAGGTTTGGGCAGCCCATAAAGCGGTTATAAGAGGGATATTAATTCAAACTAAAGCACACGCTAAGCGTAAAGCAAAAACACTTTTTAATTCACTCCAACTAGAGATAGCTAACTTAGAGAAACGTCACAAACTGACAGGCTCGACTACTCTCTACAAAACATTACAGGACAAACGACAGACCCTTGACAAGTTACTTTCTGACCAATCGACCAGAGCAGGGCTTAGGCTTCAATCTAAATACTTCCTATATGCAAATAAACCGGACAAATTCATGGCCCACAAAATCAGGAATCGAATTAGGGATATGTCAATCCCCTCCCTCTATAACTCACAGGGGATCCTGACTTCAAACCCCAAAGATATAGTTGATTCCTTTGCGACCTACTATAGTTCCTTATATGATGGACAGAAAGTTCACAAAACAAAATTAATTCAAAACTCCTTAGATGTCTTCCTAGAGGAGGCGGCCTTACCCAAGATTAGCCAACAAGAACTTGACTCACTTAACGCTGACGTAACCGATAGGGAAGTCTTAGGGGTTCTTAAAGATTTAAAACCAGGCAAAGCGGCGGGCCCTGACGATTTTCCAGGGGACTATTACAAACTCTTTAAACCAACCCTCACTAAGCAAATCGCCCAATATTGCAACTCCATTCTGAAGGGCCAGTGGATCCCACCCGAATTGTTAGATGCTAAAATTATAGTCATTCCTAAACCAGGCAAAGATAAGACTTTGTGTCAAAATTTCAGGCCCATATCTCTGATAAACCAGGACCTTAAAATTTTCACTAAGATCCTGGCTAATCGACTCAAACCTTTGCTTCCCAAACTGGTCCACCAGGACCAAGTTGGCTTCATTCAAAACAGAGAAGCTCCAGACAATGTCAGGAGAATGGTGTCCCTGATAGACTATTTGCACGAAACAAAAACGCCTTCTCTGCTCCTTTCTTTGGATGCGGAGAAGGCGTTTGACAGAGTTGATTGGACATACATGCTGGCAGTTTTAAACAAGATAGGCATATCTGGGGAATTTATGAGCGCTATTCAAAGTATCTATTCCACCCCCTCAGCAAGCGTGAGAGCCATGGGTCACCAGTCGGAATGGTTTGCAGTCCTCAATGGAACCCGTCAGGGATGCCCATTGTCCCCCCTATTATTTGCACTTTGCATAGAACCCCTAGCCCAACACATTAGAAGATCCCCTGATATATCAGGCATTAAAATTAAACAGGGGGAATACAAACTTACACTCTTTGCGGATGATGTCCTCCTCTCCCTGTCTAGGCCATTAATAACACTGCCGAACCTCTACCACACCCTCAACTCCTTCTCTTCAATATCAGGTTATAAAGTTAACCTAGAGAAATGTGAAGCACTGCCAGTGCACCTCCCAGACCACACTAAAAAGTTGATAGAGGCTAACTTTGAATTTAAATGGGCCAAATAAACTCTCAGATACCTAGGGATTAATCTTACCAAAAACTCTACAGAACTGTATAGTGCAAATTACCCCCCCATGTACAAATTTATTAGACAAGATTTAAATAAATGGAGTAAATTAAAATTCTCATGGTTTGGTAGACTGTCGGCAGTTAAAATGATGGTACTACCAAGGATTCTGTATTTATTTCGCACCTTACCGATCAGAATACCAACCTCAGACCTAGACGACCTCCAGAAACGTATAAACCATTTCATTAGAGGAATCAAAAAAGCTAGAATCCCTTCAGCAATACTTACTAGGAACAGACAACTAGGTGGGGTGGGGGCTCCAAACCTCAAACATTATTACCAAGCAGCTAGACTAGCACAGACAGCTCTTCTCAATGACCCTGACGGAGACATTATATGGACACAGATGGAACCAGACATTGCAGGGCTTACCCCACGCGAGATGATTCTTTGGAACCCTAAACGGTGCCTTCATAGGAAGCGACACGAATACCCAGTAATAGACTACATGATCAAACAATGGTCCAAGTTGACCACCTCACTGGCTCTACTCCCCCTACATTCCATTAAAACCACACTTACATGTCTAGTTAGGCAGGAACTGGTCCCCACATTAAAGAAATGGGGAAACAGAGGACTTTATAGAATAGCAGACCTCATAGAAGGGGGCAAAGTGATGAGCTACGCACAACTACAAGACAAACTACAGCCAGTCAAACTAGACTGGTTTCTATATTTACAACTTACTTCCATCATCCACCCTCTTTTGCCCTCTATTACTAAAAACTTGCCCTCCACGTTAGAGAATCTGTGCAGCGCCTCATCCAGACCCAAGAACACCATCTCAAGGCTTTATCACGCAATCCAACTAGCCTCAATAAACTTCAAAACCGCCTTACAAATTAAATGGGAAAATGATATCAGCAAGGAACTAGAGATCCAGGATTGGCACATAACTCTATTTAATGCAGGGAAAGGATTACTGAGTGCAGACATGCGGGAGAACTGCATAAAAACCAACTTTCGTTGGTACCTAACTCCACAGATAACCTCACACTCCTCTAAAAACAAATCTAGACTTTGTTATAGAGGCTGCGGAGAGGAAGGTGACTATAAACATATGTGGTGGGGCTGTTCTTATACTCACAGAGTGTGGAACCAACTATCCCGGTTTCTAAGCCATATTTTAGATAGCCCAATCAAGCTTACTATGGAACAAGCTTTACTCCACGTTAGATTTAGAGAATTTAATAAATACATCAACTTGATTATCAAGATAGCATGCACTGCGACTAGGGTGTGTATAGCCCGCCATTGGAAAGAGGGCGCCCCGTCTTGGGAAGAAATCAAACTTAAGCTTAGATTCTATTACAATATGTCAGAACAGGCAGCCTTCTTCCTAGACACCCAAGAAACCTTTCAGAAGGTTTGGTATTATTGGATCTTACACAACACGTCCTAATACACCAATTTATTTCAATAGAGTCCCTCACATAGAGCGTCCTACTTTTTGGAGGGCAAAACCTTCCCGATGTGTCAGGTAAAACTTGAGTAATTAGGTGACACGAATAACCTATATATAATAAGCTTCAAAAACAGAGCGATGTGGTCAGGAGATATTCCCTTCTATGTTTCCTGTTTCCCCCCCTTTTTCTTTACTCTACTTAATTCTTTCCTTTTTCTACCAATCCTTTATTACGCTGTTTCATTTCCTGGAAATATATTGTTTGACCGGGTCAAATCGTTTTAAATTGTACCCAGAAACATTTCAGACTTAGCTTTAAACTGGAGATCCTCCTTTTCATTAACTTCTGTTTCGTAGGGAATGATGTTAACAGGTTTCATGTATAAAAATGACCCCATAATATATGACTTGGTAAGTGGCTGTTTTTATATTTCGTAACTTGTATTATTTTCCTTGCCATATACTTATTGGGAACCAGGATATGTACCATTTCGATTTGTCTTTTTTTTAATCTTCTTTATGTTATTATGCTTTCATTACAAAACAATAAAAATTACTTTATCATAAAAATACATTATTATTAATAGAGGGATTCAAAATTCTAGAGGTAGGTCATGCAGTCGCAACAGAAGGAGAGGGGGGAACAGGAGATCCCAAAGTAACAACTCAGGGTCAAGAGACACTAATACATCTAACTTAACTGACAACGCTACTCAATTGACAGGTATTTTGAAACCAGTTAAACAAGTTACACTTAATACCGCTTTAGACGCACAGCTAGTTAGACCGAAAGAAAATCCCCCACCATATGTGGTAACAAAAAGAACCAAACAAGGATCTAAGTACATTGAGAGTAGTCAAATTCAGCCACCTATGAATACCAATACCACAATGAACATAACAAACACTGTAGAAGATATGAATGCATTTGAGCAGGTTTTTTGCAAAGCTCCAGTGAAAACTGGTATTGGAGTAGAGAAACAAGACAGATACCCCTTGAGGGGTCAGAAAACATCCTCCAAATACCAATAAGTGATAATGTTATAAATGTATCTAGCTGTGACTTAACAGCTGTGCAATACAGAGTATTAAATCTGGGATTGAATTTTGCACCTACTTGCAGATTTAATTTATTCAATACAATGTTAGACATCAATAAATTGATCAGAAATATAACCCTTCAAAAGCATTTTTATAACGCCACTGAACAACAGAACAGTACTACAGACAATTCAACAACACAAAGATTGTTAGAAATAGACACTCCTATTAACTTCAAAGAATCATGTGACATACAAACCCTGAATTCCTTGACTAATACATTTACACAGGAAGACCAACAGGATGTGACAAACAGTTTTTGTGGCTTCAAAAATGCCTCTGAATTTTACCCCATACAGAGTAGGGGTCAAATTCTAGAGACATTTTATAACAAGGTTGAAACTGACCTAACAAAATTGGCTACTATGAATGACAGTAAACATAATCTCACATACATGGAGAAACAGGCTGTCCAAGAACTGAAAGCAAATAAAAACATAGTGATCCGCAAAGCGGATAAGGGAGGTTCCACTGTTGTTTTAGATAAAGAGACCTATGTTAAAGAAGCCCTAAGACAATTGACAGATGAGGATAACTATTACCTACTCACCTCTGATCCCACCAAACAGTTCCAGAGAGAGATTACATCTCTCCTGGATGATGGTTTGGAATACGGACACTGTTAGATGTTTCCCAAGGGGGGTAAGTGTCAGGTCAGGCCGAAGCCACGGGCCCAGTGTACCACCTGAGGCAGATGTAGATTATCTGATAAGGATCCCTTAGAATGACTTAGACCATGCAGCAATATGATCAAAAGCCAATCCTGTTTATTGAACAGTGCAAGCATTTCTTATAACAGCATACAGGGTTAAGGGGATGACACGTTGGGACTGCGTCATCTTACACAGTTTTACACAGTAGAGCACAGTGTGATTCTGGGAATTCACCAGCTCATAACAATAATCTCATAGTCATAATAAGCTAACATCTGCGGAGACAACAAGGTCTCTGGACCATCTTATTAACATTATCTTCTTCTGGGCGTATAGCCAAAGTACATTGACAAGGCCGAACAGCTAAAGAAACTAATATAACATGCACATAGTTCGCCCTACATAATAACCCAGTATAATAAAGTTTAATCATTACAAAATGGCTGCGAGGAACAAGATGGCTGCGAGGAACAAGATGGCTGCCGTCAGGTTCATATTACCTAACAGACCGTGCAACATATGAATACCTATTGATTGAATTTCCTGTGGTTCCCATTTTTCACCTATTTCCCAAGGTGCATAAATCCCTTGTTAATGTACAGAGCCGCCCAATTGTCAGCGGAATAGGCTCCCTGTTTGAACATCTGTCGCAATGGGTAGATGCAATACTGAATCCATTTGTTGTATCCCTATTGAGCTATCTTAGAGATACAAAACATGTGATTAAAATAATGGAAAATGAACCTTGGGATAGGGAGAAAAATGTGTGGGTGACGGTGGACGTCGTTGCTCTTTACTCTTCAATCCCGCATGAAGAGGGATTGAAAGCTGTAGAATATTTTCTAACTGGATATTCTAATTACAGCAAAGAGTTTAGAGATTCACGGCTAGATTTAGAGTTGGGCGGTAGCCGTCAAAACCAGCGTTAGAGGCTCCTAACGCTGGTTTTTACCGCCCTCTGGTATTTGGAGTCAGTCAGGAAAGGGTCTAACGCTCACTTTGCAGCCGCGACTTTTCCATACCCCAGATCCCCCTACGCCATTTGCGTATCCTATCTTTTCAATGGGATCTTTCTAACGCCGGTATTTAGAGTCTTGGCTGAAGTGAGCATTAGAAATCTAACGACAAAACTCCAGCCGCAGAAAAAAAGTCAGTAGTTAAGAGCTTTTTGGGCTAACGCCGGTTTATAAAGCTCTTAACTACTGTGCTCTAAAGTACACTAACACCCATAAACTACCTATGTACCCCTAAACCGAGGTCCCCCCACATCGCAGCCACTCTAATTAAATTTTTTAACCCCTAATCTGCCGTCCGCACGCCGCCGCAAGCTACGTTATACTTATGTACCCCTAATCTGCTGCCCCTAACACTGCCGACCCCTATATTATATTTATTAACCCCTAATCTGCCCCCCTCAACGTCGCCTCCACCTGCCTACACTTATTAACCCCTAATCTGCCGACCGGAACGCGCCGCTATTATAATAAAGTTATTAACCCCTAATCCGCCTCACTCCTGCCTCAATAACCCTATAATAAATAGTATTAACCCCTAACCTGCCCTCCCTAACATCGCCGACACCTAACTTCAAGCATTAACCCCTAATCTGCCGACCGGAGCTCACCGCTACTATAATACATTTAACCCCTAAAGCTAAGTCTAACACTAACACCCCCCTAAGTTAAATATAATTTAAATCTAACGAAATAAATTAACTCTTATTAAATAAATTATTCCTATTTAAAGCTAAATACTTGCCTGTAAAATAAACCCTAATATAGCTTGCAATATAAATTATAATTATATTGTAGCTATTTTAGGATTAATATTTATTTTACAGGCAACTTTGTAATTATTTTAAACAGGTACAATAGCTATTAAATAGTTCATAACTATTTAATAGTTACCTAGTTAAAATAATTACAAAATTACCTGTAAAATAAATCCTAACCTAAGTTACAATTAAACCTAACACTACACTATCAATAAATTAATTAAACTACCTACAATTACCTACAATTAAACCTAACACTACACTATCAATAAATTAATTAAATAAAATACCTACAAATAACTACAATGAAATAAACTAACTAAAGTACAAAAAATAAAAAAGAACTAAGTTACAAAAAATAAAAAAATATTTACAAACATTAGAAAAATATTACAACAATTTTAAACTAATTACACCTACTCTAAGCCCCCTAATAAAATAACAAAGACCCCCAAACTAAAAAATGCCCTACCCTATTCTAAATTAAAAAGTTCAAAGCTCTTTTACCTTACCAGCCCTGAAAAGGGCCCTTTGCGGGGCATGCACCAAAGAATTCAGCTCTTTTTGCCTGTAAAAAAAAAACATACAATACCCCCCAACATTACAACCCACCACCCACATACCCCTATCTATCCCAAACCCCCTTAAATAAACCTAACACTAAGCCCCTGAAGATCTCCCTACCTTGTCTTCACCTCACCGGGTTCAGCGATCGGTCCAGAAGAGGGTCCGAAGTCTTGATCCAAGCGGCGGCTGAAGAACTCCATCATCGGGCTGAAGTCGGAAGTCCATCATCGGGATGAAGTCTTCTATCAAGCCGCATCTTCAATCTTCTTTCTTCTGGAGCAGAGCGGAGCCATCTTCCTCCCAGCCGACGCGGATCCAACCTCTTCAAGCGACGCCTACTCGAATGACGGTTCCTTTAAATGACGTCATCCAAGATGGCGTCCCTCGAATTCCGATTGGTTGATAGGATTCTTTCAGCCAATCGGAATTAAGGTAGGAATATTCTGATTGGAACAGCCAATAGAATGCGAGCTCAATCTGATTGGCTGATTGGATCAGCCAATCGGATTGAACTTGAATCTGATTGGCTGATTCCATCAGCCAATCAGAATATTCCTACCTTAATTCCGATTGGCTGATAGAATCCTATCAGCCAATCAGAATTCGAGGGACGCCATCTTGGATGACGTCATTTAAAGGAACCGTCATTCGGCGAGTAGGCGTCGCTTGAAGAGGTGGATCTGCGTCGGCTGGGAAGAAGATGGCTCCGCTCCGCTCCGGAAGAAAGAAGATTGAAGATGCGGCTTGATAGAAGACTTCATCCCGATGATGGACTTCCAACTTCAGCCCTATGATGGAGTTCTTCAGCCGCCGCTTGGATCAAGACTTCGGACCCTCTTCTGGACCGATCGCTGAACCCGTGAGGTGAAGACAAGGTAGGGAGATCTTCAGGGGCTTAGTGTTAGGTTTATTTAAGGGGGGTTGGGTTAGATTAGGGGTATGTGGGTGGTGGGTTGTAATGTTGGGGGGGGTATTGTATGTTTTTTTTTTTACAGGCAAAAGAGCTGAATTCTTTGGGGCATGCCCCGCAAAGGGCCCTTTTCAGGGCTGGTAAGGTAAAAGAGCTTTGAACTTTTTTAATTTAGAATAGGGTAGGGCATTTTTTTATTTTGGGGGTCTTTGTTATTTTATTAGGGGGCTTAGAGTAGGTGTAATTAGTTTAAAATTGTTGTAATATTTTTCTAATGTTTGTAAATATTTTTTTATTTTTTGTAACTTGGTTCTTTTTTATTTTTTGTACTTTAGTTAGTTTATTTCATTGTAGTTATTTGTAGGTATCTTATTTAATTAATTTATTGATAGTGTAGTGTTAGGTTTAATTGTAGGTAATTGTAGGTAGTTTATTTAATAAATTTATTGATAGTGTAGTGTTAGGTTTAATTGTAACTTAGGTTAGGATTTATTTTACAGGTAATTTTGTAATTATTTTAACTATTTTAGCTATTAAATAGTTATTAACTATTTAATAGCTATTGTACCTGTTTAAAATAATTACAAAGTTGCCTGTAAAATAAATATTAATCCTAAAATAGCTACAATATAATTATAATTAGGTGGCCATGCAACGAAGTTGCAGGACAACCTATTGTTATTGTCAGGATTATTATTAGGTGGCCATGCAACGAAGTTGCAGGACAACCTATTGTTATTGTCAGGATTATTATTATTATTATTATTTTATTTTTTTATTATTATTATTATTCTGCCACTTATTCAAGTGCTTATAAAAACAACAGCATAACTCAAAAACTCATGAAACTTGTCACTATGCTAAAGATTTATGCTGTGCATAATCCTATGCAAAATAAATCTCATAGGTCATGTGATCTAGCAGCCATATTGCTTTTTGCGACAAATTTCGACAATCGCCTGAAAATCTTCTTCTCCAGAACCGCTTATCTTACAGCTGTGAAACTTGCTGTGTGTACTGCTGTACTGACCTAGAATACAGTTTGTTCAAGAGAAGTGATTTAGTCACATGACCTAGCTGTCATTTTGAAATGTGCGAAAATTTTTAAACATCTTCTTCTCTGAAACTGCTAAGTGCAATGAAGCGCAATTTTGCACATGTGCTCCTTGCAAAGTCCTCTACTAAGTTTGTTCAAACTGTGAATTTTCCATAATCAACATGGCTGCTATGAGCCATTCGCCTTTTTATCGCTGTTTAATTGCGTAAATTTGCACTTTATGCATTATTTTTACACTATTTAACTATATTACAGTGTAGCAGACACATGAGTACACATAGTCATGATCCCTAAAGGCAATATTGCAGTAAAAATTTGCACTGCGCAAAAAATTTGAAAATGTGTTTTACTTTCCAACCGCTTATGTTAAAGCTGTGAAATTTGCTGAATTACCATATATTGTCACCTAGAGTTACATCTGATTGTGATGAAAGTATTGGTCATATGGTGGGGCAGCTATCTTGAAAAACGCAAAAATTTCGAAAATGTGTTGTCTTTCCAACTGCTAATGTTAGAAATTGTAAAAACTTCTATAAAGCTTTATATTGTCACTTAGCTACTTGTATGTCATTGCAATGTCGTTTCGCATGGCCACCTCTATCGCTGCTTGCAGCTATATTTATTATTATTCCGCCACTTTTTCTATTGCCCATAACTTTTGAACTGCTAAAGCAAAGCTCTTGAAATCAGGTATGCTGGTACAGCCTATTGCTCTGCTACATCTCATGCAATATTGAACTCATAGGTCATAAGGTTACGCAGCCATATTGCTTTTTGCGACAAATTTCGAGAAATGCTTAATAATCTTTATCTCTGGAACTGCTAATGTTACAAATTTGAAAGTTGCTGTGCTCATTGCTGCTATGAACTAGATTTTAACAACAAAATAGAGGGTCTTACGCACAGTAGGTTGTTCCTCATACTAACAATATGTTTAAATCTAGCCCAGTTTTTGACTATGGATAGAAGTTAACATTCCCACTATATATTTTGAATTATAAACATTGTGTGAATAGGAAAATAGATCAAATAACCCTTTGATAACTGTGGGTCAATACCGATTTTTTTTATCTTTAAATGCAAACATGCAGTGTTCTATTGGATTGTCTAATTATTGTTTAGTATAGGATACTATTGCTAAAATACTTTACATGTGTATAATTTGGTTTTTACTCTATGTGAAAAACTGTTGCAATTAGAAGATCTGATGTCATCAGACAGGTGTTAGATATCAATTAGGAAACACACCCCTTTGTAAGGAGGTGGATAACTGTTAGTTTGTTATTTAAGGCAGAGGTAGGATGTTGAATGAATATATGCCTGATGAAACGGTTCTAACCGAGAAACGCGTTGTATTTGAGGGGTGCCACTGTATACCCTTTTATCCACTCATCATAAACAACTGCTGTGTTGTTTTTTTATCTTTGTTTTTAATAAATAGCTACATTTTATTTTAAATGTACTCTGAGTGGAGTTCTTTTCCTACCTTCTGCCTTTGCTGATTGCTCACTGGGACCTACACCCCTGCACAACCAAGAATCTACATCTAGGGTGAGCTGCTACACCTGTCATAAAGTTACAGCCTGCCTCTAACAGCACATAAGTGTGCTACAGGAGTATGTGAGTACCCATCTGTATCATCTAAGAGATATTGCCGGTTATACCTTTAATGGTCTGCACATGTAGTGCTTTCTTTGTTTGTTTTTTAATCTCTCACCAGCTACACAGTTTTGCCTGGAGGGTGAGCTGACACACCTATCTGAAATTGCAGCTTGTCTCTACCAGCACATAGGTGTGCTTCAATAGTATGTGAGTACTCATTTGGCTCCATTCTGTTTGTTCTGTATCATACCATCTGATTATACCACACATGAGGCGCCCCTCTGTCTTCTTGTACTTTTTATGAACTAGATTTGCCATTGCTCAACAGAAGTGCCTTGGTCACATGATGTAGCAGCCATCTTGCATTTTGCGAAAATCTTTAAACATCTTCTTCTCTTAAACCGCTTAGTGCAATAAAGCGCAATTTTGCACATATGCTCCTTGCAAGGTCTTCTACCAAGTTTGTTAAAATTGCGATTTTTCCATAATCAACATGGCTGCTGTAAGTCATTAACATTTTTATCGCCATTTAATTGCGTAATTTTGCACTTTATACCTTAGTTTTACAATATTTAACAATATTACAGTGTAATAGACACATGGTTACACATAGTCATAAACCTTAAAGACAATATTGCAGTTAAAATTCGCATTGCGCTGTCGCCTTCGTGAAATAAAACATTTGCAAATTTTCATGAAACTTCGGCAAATTGTAGAGGTCTATAGTGAGCATTAGTATGTGCAATTTGAAAGCCATACATTGCATAGCTTGGAGGCCATTTTGTTTCGTATGCACCATTTTTAAAAACTATAAAAATCTTCTACTCCGAAACCGCTTATAGGACAGACTTGAAATTTTGTTTATAGAGTTATCTTATGACTAACATTCAGATTTGTTCAAGAGAAGTTGATAGGTCATGTGGTTTGGCAGCCATTTTGAATTGTTCAAAAATGCTTAACAATATTTTAAAATTAATAATAAAACAAAAACCGTTTTACAAAAATGCTTTATTTTTGCCATGTTTATTGACATCTATGGTGAGCACTATTGTGCATAATATGGAAGCTCTATATCTTATGATCAGGCAGCCATCTTGGTTTACGGTGAAATAACGAAAGTCTATTTTCTCTGAAACCGCTTATGTTAGAACTATGAAATTTGCTGTATAATCTTATATTGTGGCCTAGATCCATAATTGCTCATTAAGAGAGAATCAGTCACATGATGTGGCAGCAATATTATTATATTTTATTTTTATCGTAATTATTTATAATTCAATACTGCCTCTTTTGATTCAATTGCTCACAAAACACAAATTACTTATGCTAAACTCTTGAAATCAGGTATGCTGATACAGCCTATTGCAATTCTACATCTCATGCAACATTTAACTCATAGGTCATATGGTTAGGCAGCTATTTTGTTTTTTGCGACAAATTTCGAGAAAAGCTTAAAAATCTTCAGCTCTGGAACTGCTTATGTTACAACTTTGAAACTTGCTGTGCTCAGTGCTGCTATGACCTAGATTTCCCATTGTTCAACAGAAGTGCCTTGGTCACATGATATAGCAGCCATCTTGCATTTTGCGAAAATCTTTAAACATCTTCTTCTCTTAAACCGCTCAGTGCAATAAAGCGCAATTTTGCACATATGCTCCTTGTAAGAACCTCTACCAAGTTTGTTAAAATTGCGATTTTTCCATAATCAACATGGCTGCTGTGAGACATTAACCTTTTTATCGCCATTTAATTGCGTAATTTTGCACTTTATACATTAGTTTTACAATATTTAATAATATTACAGTGTAATACACACATGATTACACATAGTCATAACCCTTAAAGACAATATTGCAGTTAAAATTTGAATTGCGCAGTCGCCTTCGTGGAATAAAACATTTGCAAATTTTTATGAAACTTGTGCAAATTGTAGAGGTCTATGGTGAGCATTAGTGTGTGTAATATGAAAGCCATGCATTACACAGTGTGGCGGCCATTTTGTTTCGTATGAGCTGTTTTTAAAAACTACAAAAATCTTCTTCTCCGAAACCGCTTATGGCACAGACTTGAAATTTTGTTTACAGAGTTAGCTTATGACTAACATTCAGATTTGTTCAAGAGAAGTTGATAGGTCATGTTATTTGACAGCCATTTTGAATTGTTCAAAAACGCTTAACAATATTTTTAAATTAATAATAAAACAAATACCGTTTTACAAAAATGCTTTATTTTTGCCATTATTATTGACATATATAGTGAGAATTATTGTGCATAATATGGAGGCTGTATATCATGTGATCTGGCAGCCATTTTGTTTTATGCGAAAATTTCACAAATCTATTTTCTCTGCAACTGCTTATTTTAGAACTGTGAAACTAGCTGTATAACCTTATATTGTGAACTAGAGTCACATTTGTTCATGTTGAAGGAATTGGTCACAGGCTATGGCAGCCATATTGGTTTACGCGAAAATTTCGAAAATGTGATTTCTTTGCAACTGCTTATGTTAAAGCTGTGAAATTTGCTGTGTAGCTATATATTGTGACTTTGCAGCTTGTATGCTTTGCAAAGGTGATGCGCATGGCCACCCCTATCGCTGCTTGCAGCTATATTTTATATTGTAGCTATGTTAGGGTTTATTTTACAGGTAAGTATTTAGCTTTAAATAGGAATAATTTATATAATAAGAGTTAATTTATTTCGTTAGATTTAAATTATATTTAACTTAGGGGGGTGTTAGTGTTAGGGTTAGACTTAGCTTTAGGGGTTAATCCATTTATTAGACTAGCGGCGAGATCAGATCGGCAGATTAGGGGTTAATTATTGTAGGTAGCTGGCGGCGACGTTGTGGGGGGCAGATTAGGGGTTAATAAATATAATATAGGGGTTGGCGGTGTTAGGGGCAGCAGATTAGGGGTACATAGGTATAATGTAGGTTGCGGCGGTATACGGAGCGGCAGATTAGGGGTTAAAAAAATATGCAGGTGTCAGCGATAGCGGGGGCGGCAGATTAGGGATTAATAAGTGTAAGGTTAGAAGTGTTTAGACTCGGGGTACATGTTAGGGTGTTAGGTGCAGACATAGGAAGTGTTTCCCCCTAGTAAACAATGGGGCTGCGTTAGGAGCTGAACACTGCTTTTTTGCAGGTGTTAGGTTTTTTATCAGCTCAAACTGCCCCATTGTTTTCTATGGGGGAATCGTGCACAAGCACGTTTTGAAGCTGGCCGCGTCCGTAAGCAACGCTGGTATTTAGAGTTGCAGTGGCGGTAAATATGCTCTACGCTCCCTTTTTTGGAGCCTAACGCAGCCATTCTGTGAACTCTAAATACCAGCAGTATTTAAAAGGTGCGGGGGAAAAAAAGCATGCGTAGCTAACGCACCCCTTTGGCCGCAGAACTCTAAATCTAGCCGTATGTATTGAGAGCAATGAGGTTCATGATTACACAGAATTATTTTAAATTTGAGGGGAAGTTCTACCTCCAGAGATGTGGGACAGCAATGGGGGCAAAGTTTGCCCCCTCCTATGCCAACCTTTTTATGAGTTGGTGGGAGCTTGTCCCACATCTATGGAGATGAGAACAACCTTCAAAGACAGCATAACCCTCTATAAGAGGTTTAACGATGACTTGGTGATTATATGGCAAGGAACAGACCAAGACCTACAAGAGTTCCTATTAAATTTAAACAATAATCATGTGGGACTCAGGTTTACATGGGAGATCAATTCTGAACAGATACATTTCTTGGACCTCAACTTAAGTGCGAGTGAAAAAGGGGATATTATCTGTGACATTTATCGGAAACCCATTACCAAAAATTCACTATTGCATGCTACAAGTTGCCACCCCAAACATGTTCCCTTCGCAGTAGCGAAGGGACAAATGATAAGGGTGAAGAGAAACTGTACACTGGATACAGTCTGTGAAGCACAAAGTAAGGCTCTAAGTACACGTTTAAAACAAAGGGGATATTCCACACATACAGTAAAGAGGGCACAGAAAGAAGTAGCAAAGATCCCAGAAATACACTTTTAAACGATAACAGTAAAGACAGAGATAAAGATGTTAATTACCCCAAAGTTACTTTTGTTACAGACTATAGTACTGACTATACAGCTATATGCAACATTGTTAAAAAACATTTTAGGCAATTGGCAGCAGACCCCAAGCTAGATCAATGCGTAGAAAATGGATTGCGTTGCTCTTATAGAAAATGCAAAACATTGGGGAATATACTATCACCATCTGAGCTCCCCAAAGACACTGCACTGAACACTTGTTCTTGGTTGGTACATAAAGGAATGTATAGATGTGGAAAAACAAAATGCAGACCGTGTGATTTTGGCATATTTTCGGACAATTTCATCTCAGCAGCCACTGGTGACACTTATAAAATCGAGAGATGTGTTAATTGCACATCATCGTATATTATATATGTTATCACCTGCATTCAATGTGACCTACAGTATGTAGGTTTAACTACCAATGATGCCAACACAAGGATAAGGAATCACTTATCCACCATGACCAAAGGGGAGGCAAGCACACCTCTAGTTAGACACTTTAATAGAGAACATCAAAAGAAGCTAGATATCTTTAGATGGCAAATTATTGAACAAATAACAGCGCCACCTAGAGGTGGAGATAAAAACAAAATTCTGAATAGAAAAGAGATGTTCTGGATCTTCAAATTAAAAACTAGAGTTCCAACAGGTCTGAATTCTGAATATGACCTTATTAATTATTTTAAAACATTCTCTTCTATTCCAGATGGTCCAAACAAGACAGTAATAATATTTAGGATACAGGCTTTTAGTAAACACATATCTTATAGTTTATTACTTACTATTCTATTAGTGAAACTCGCCATTTAAGTGTATAATTGTTGGATACACACGTATGTAAACATATGAGTATAGTAAACCTGCACTTACATATATACAGGGAGTGCAGAATTATTAGGCAAATGAGTATTTTGACCACATCATCCTCTTTATGCATGTTGTCTTACTCCAAGCTGTATAGGCTCGAAAGTCTACTACCAATTAAGCATATTAGGTGATGTGCATCTCTGTAATGAGAAGGGGTGTGATCTAATGACATCAACACCCTATATCAGGTGTGCATAATTATTAGGCAACTTCCTTTCCTTTGGCAAAATGGGTCAAAAGAAGGACTTGACAGGCTCAGAAAAGTCAAAAATAGTGAGATATCTTGCAGAGGGATGCAGCACTCTTAAAATTGCAAAGCTTCTGAAGCGTGATCATCGAACAATCAAGCGTTTCATTCAAAATAGTCAACAGGGTCGCAAGAAGCGTGTGGAAAAACCAAGGCGCAAAATAACTGCCCATGAACTGAGAAAAGTCAAGCGTGCAGCTGCCAGATGCCACTTGCCACCAGTTTGGCCATATTTCAGAGCTGCAACATCACTGAGTGCCCAAAAGCACAAGGTGTGCAATACTCAGAGACATGGCCAAGGTAAGAAAGGCTGAAAGACGACCACCACTGAACAAGACACACAAGCTGAAACGTCAAGACTGGGCCAAGAAATATCTCAAGACTGATTTTTCTAAGGTTTTATGGACTGATGAAATGAGAGTGAGTCTTGATGGGCCAGATGGATGGGCCCGTGGCTGGATTGGTAAAGGGCAGAGAGCTCCAGTCCAACTCAGACGCCAGCAAGGTGGAAGTGGAGTACTGGTTTGGCTGGTATCATCAAAGATGAGCTGTGGGGCCTTTTTTTGTTGAGGATGGAGTCAAGCTCAACTCCCAGTCCTACTGCCAGTTTCTGGAAGACACCTTCTTCAAGCAGTGGTACAGGAAGAAGAAGTCTGCATCCTTCAAGAAAAACATGATTTTCATGCAGGACAATGCTCTATCACACGCGTCCAAGTACTCCACAGCGTGGCTGGCAAGAAAGGGTATAAAAGAAGAAAATCTAATGACATGGCCTCCTTGTTCACCTGATCTGAACCCCATTGAGAACCTGTGGTCCATCATCAAATGTGAGATTTACAAGGAGGGAAAACAGTACACCTCTCTGAACAGTGTCTGGGAGGCTGTGTGGTTGCTGCTGCACGCAATGTTGATGGTGAACAGATCAAAACACTGACAGAATCCATGGATGGCAGGCTTTTGAGTGTCCTTGCAAAGAAAGGTGGCTATATTGGTCACTGATTTGTTTTTGTTTTGTTTTTGAATGTCTGAAATGTATATTTGTGAATGTTGAGATGTTATATTGGTTTCACTGGTAAAAATAAATAATTGAAATGGGTATATATTTGTTTTTTTTGCTAAGTTGCCTAATAATTATGCACAGTAATAGTCACCTGCACACACAGATATCCCCCTAAAATAGCTAAAACTAAAAACAAACTAAAAACTACTTCCAAAAATATTCAGCTTTGATATTAATGAGTTTTTTGGGTTCATTGAGAACATGGTTGTTGTTCAATAATAAAATTAATCCTCAAAAAATACAACTTGCCTAATAATTCTGCACTCCCTGTATGTATATAGACTAAATAGTTTGTATATATATATATATCATTGTTCTATTAATATATAAATAACATAAACTGGCGCTGTTGCAATTTTTATCACAATAGATATTGGGTAAAGTTTATATCCACAAACATGAGAAGGTCTATAGGCTGTAAATCTATCTATTAACTTAATTTTATTTTGAAACCTGGGTTTAGACTGAAACCTTTGATATGAGAATTGATTCCATCTAAGGCTATATATACATAGTTAAATCTAGTAACCTATATGATCTAAGAGACAACCTTTAACACCACAAAATTTATAAACATTTTAGGTACATAATAGTCTAATGTCACCTTTTAGAGACTGTGAGGATAAAGATCCTTAAAAATTAAACAGTTAAAACCACTATACATATAGTGGAATGCTCTAGTGGGCTTATAGACAAATATTTTGTACATACATTATATACTACATACTCTGAATTATGAAATCTAACCCTTTGCTTATAATATAATGTTGAATATTAGTTCAGGGCATACACCCATTTGGGTGACTAACAGGTTAATTGTTTTATAAGGAATCCTTAACCACACTCTTACCAACCTGGTTATATGATTGGTCTATTGGTGACCAATAGAAAGAGGGCACTGCTCTTAAATTGTTTTACAGCAGGAGCATTGAACAGCTACGATTACAGCCTCTTGGCCGAAACATGTCAGCATTCAATGCTCACTGCTGAGTGTGTTTTTTACCTGTACATGCTGTAGACCCTCCAGGTCCTTTTTTACCACAAAGTTTTGGAACCAATAAAGAAAAAGTTTTTATATCAAGCCTGCGAGAACTTCTTCGTTTTTGTTCACATTAAAAATACATTATGACATACCATTACACTAATAACACTATCTAATAAAAAATATTCAAACAAATATTGCACACAAAAGTTATAAGGGCTCAAAGATATAAGGTCTCAAGTGTTAGAAAGAAAAGGCAGGCAAATGGCTTTAACATTAAGAAACATACATATACATGTCTAAAGATCTATATGTATGCATATATACTGTATATATGTATACATATGTATGTATATGTGTATATATGTATTTACAGACATATATACACATTTAAACACGTACTGTAAATACATATTTACACATATATAGACATATATAGAAGTGCATTGGAGCCCTTTGCAGTTAAGTAGATGAAAAAATGGAAAAGCAAATGTCTGCAATATTCATATTTAATAAAGGTTTTAACTATCTCTTTAGTGTAAATATTTAAATATTTCACATTCCAATGTTCTGCACATAGCAAAATATGCTCTAAGTATTTATAAATAGATATATATATATATATATATATATATATATATACATACCTATATATAATCATGTTGTCAACAATAGCTGGAGCCAGGTAACCCAAGACAATAGGATAGTATGGAGAGGAAATCACCTTGAAACATACCGACTCCCTGTGTAAAGCCCCTACAGCCAGATTGACAGGAATAGTTTTGTGGGTATTATGTGCAGGGGTCTGCCATCAAACATCCACAATGGACAATGGAGCGGTTTGAGCGAACAGAGGAATGAATTCTCAGAGGTAAATATGCTGTCAATGAAGTAGCCAGCGACACCTTAGTCTACAAGGGCAGAAAGCAGAAGAATCATCCCAGGAGAGGACAACCACAACTAATGGTTTGTCTCTAAGGTGAACCTTGGATGAGGAAATGTCCAACCCAAGATCTGCTCATGGACAGGACTTGCATTAAATTAAACACTACTAGAATGTAAAAGCAGCTCATGTCTATTCAACAGGGTACACGAACCATTTGCTGAGGTATGCCATTGAATTTCATACCTGGCAGCAAAGGTGGGCTGGAATAATGAGGCTCTGGTGGCCACTTTCTTGCATGGCCTTTCCGATACCCTAAAAGACACAATAGCTGTTAGAGACCTGCCTAGTGAGCTTGAGGCTCTCATAGCTTTCCTGATCTTGATCTTACATTTGTATAAGCATAAACACACATTTCATGTTTGCGTTTTTTTGTACCTATTTGGGACCCCACTTTATACTAGCAACATGAGCAACCATTATTAATATGAATCAATAATATTGGTGCAGTTACCATTATTCCAGATTGATTACCACTTATAAGTGCACTCACTTTAATTTGTATAATTACCATTAGTGCACTCTAGTGCCATCAAACTACATTGTGGGTCAACATCCCCAAGTCTGTAGATTTCATTAGTTACCTGGACCTGTTATGTCACTAAGCAACCTCAGCAGTGATTAATCATGATACACCATTATCACAATTCTAGTGAGTTATTTGGTACTTGTCCAATTTAAGAAATATAATCACACACTAATGGTATTGCATCTATCGCTGCAATCATATTCTTGTGGACCATACAGACCTAGAATTTTAGGCCTAACCTTATACTACTTGGAACCACAAGATCATATTGATATGCACACTTGTTTCTCGTATTTACCTTAAACTTTTCCCATTTTTATCCTGTTAATAAATGTTATGTTTTACATTATACCAGTTATTTATTGCTTCTTTCCTAGTCTGGACATAGAGTGCTATATTTGCATTATTTTATGGAGTTTTCTTTTCTCTCTCCACACTCTAGTGATGGTCTCTCCCTATCAGGGCATACTTAGAATTCACTGATGGCAGTATCTGTAAACAAAATAAGTCTGAAGGAAACCACAGCTGTGGACTGGTTTAATAGAAAAGAATCTAGCAAGGTCCTCATAATGTAATTTTTATATCTACTTCGGAACACATGTAATCCTATAACTTAGATAAAGTAACACAATTAATATGTTGCTAAGAAGTAAAGGTTATAGGGGCAGACAATGTAACACTAGGAAAGTAGAATTATGCAGTACGGAGACAGCTGTTACATTTCTGCTTCAGCAGCTTATTATTAGGAATGTCCAGGGCACTGCACTTATAATTAAAAGCAGATGGTAAATTGCAAAATAGCTGTGTAAATGAGTGTTAAGAAGCCTTTCCTTTTATGACCGGTAATGTACATTAGAATATAAGTAAATCAGAGACAGAGGTTACTAGTACTTGTTGATTAAGTGAGAGGCTGAGCTCTTGATGATACTGGTAGTCAGAGGAAAGGAGATCCTGTGAAGTGCTCCGGAGCAGCTGCAAGACTTCACACACAACCGTATGTGAAGGAGGAGTGGCCGGGAGGCAACATCACAGATGATGAGTCACAGGAATTACGGAGGAAACTAAAACACTGAAAATACAAGTTACAGCTCAGGATTTACCTTTGGTTGTGTGAGTCAGAGTGGTGTACTGGACAGTAAGCTTACTGGAGGAAGCGCTGTAAATACTTGAGCTTGTTGTAAAGTCTGGAACACGGTTTGCATAGGCAGGTTCATCTGTACACTTCAGCATCAAAGTTTTAGAGTAGTTAGGATTGAAAATACCAAGCAACGATTAGCAGGAAGGGGAAGCTTTTATGAGGAAAATTAGTAGGAGGTGTGTATTGTTCTTAAAAGGTAGGAAAGATAAAGACCATCATTCAGGAATTTTATTTTTTCTCTACATATGACATATCAATATAATTCCCTGTGGCACCGGAGTCTAAGATGGCTTTCACTGTTGACCCGTAGGGAATCCCACTGTAGGAGATAAGGAGAGAGAACAATGATTATAGCTATTAATATGTGTACTCAATAAATATAAACAAGGAAGATTCTTACCCTTCTTCTGTTTGTGAAGTGTAGGGCAGTCTTTGACTACATGGTCACCCGAGTCACAGTACATATAAAGGTTGTTCAATCTCCTTCTGAGTTTCTCTTGGCTATTAAGAGGGTCATGGATGACTCCAATTTCCATTGGTTCCTCAATAGGATTTGAGGTACTGGTAGTACTAGTTTTCTGGTAAGGGACTTCTTTGTTGGGATATCATATGAATATTTTTCCTGTCATCTTTCTCGTAAACGATGGTCCAAAGTTAAAACTCAGAGAGATGAGGGACTTTAAAGTGTCTGGGAGTTCAGTCCTTGCAAGTTCATCTTTCAGATTATCGGATAATCCAAGGCAGAACTGATTTTGTAAGGATTGTTCGTTCCATTGACTATTTTTAGCCCATTTCTTAAAATCAGTTACATATTCCTCCACTGGCCTCTTATGTTGTTTGAGCAACCTTAAAGCATGTTCTGCAGTAAGCTGCTTGTTTGTATAGCATGGGACATAGCTGTCAGGAAGTTTAGGGAGTCTAATATTTTATCGTTTGACTCAAAATAGGTGTTAGCCCAAATTCATGGCTCCCCCTTGATATATGATATCAGTGTAAGAACTTTACTATGCTCAGTGGGGTACGTTTTTTGGTTTTAAGGGCAAAAAAAGAAGACATGCATTCTTAAATTCTCTGTATAGGGTTCTTTCACCAGAGAATTTGTCGGGGGGGGGGGGGGGGACTTCAGGATTAGGTTCTGGGACTTGTGATTTTGCTCTCATGCATAGATTTAATATAGACTCTTAAATGTAGGTTTTCTTGTTGTAACTCCTTGAGTCCCTGGTTTAGTAGGTCAACTCTTTGAATAAGGTTGTGCATATGATTCACCAACTCCGCTGGATCCATGTTAGTTTTAGGCTTGGTATTTTGTCAGGTCATAGTTAGAATTCACTGATAGCAGTATCTGTAAACATAATAAGTCTGAAGTGAACCACAGCCACGGACTGGTTTTATCGAAGAGAATCTAGCAAGATCTGATAATGTAATTTTTATATCCACTTCGAAACACATGTAATCCTATAACTTAGATAAAGTAACAAGATAGATATGTTGCTGAGAGGTAAAGGTTATAGGGGCAGACAATTGTAACATTAAGAAAATAGAATATGCGGTACGAGACAGCTGTTACATTTCTGCTTCAGCAGCTTATTATTAGGAATGTCCAGAACACTGCACTTATAATTAACAGCAGATGGTAAATCGCAAAAAAGCTGTATAAATGAGGGGGCGGAGCCAACTACCATGGGGATCAGACGTGTTTTTATGCAGCTCCTGATTCTTGGGCAACTTTGTGGAGTAATACATAAGTATAAATTCTGAAACTTTTTCCTTTTATATATATGAAGACCTCAGATACATGCCTCATGCTATAGAAAATTTGGAAACACATCATTTTGCAGGACTAATGGACTCATACACCTCTAAGTGAAGTGAAGCCATGCGGTGTGCCCCGCCATCTTAACAACCGTACTCCTCTCACGTTCACAAGCCAGCCCGACCTACCAAGGGATCATCGGCTCTGTCACTGACAATGGAGGACTCTTACTTTGAAATAAGAGCCTGCCTAACGGAAATGGGGCATCACATTGAAAAGCCACTTCATTTGTCTGAGTGGCGCCCATCAGAGGCAGCTCTGAACATAACGTGGCGTCAGAGATAGCAATGGTGGAGCTCCCAGTCCCACATACAGCTACCTACAACTCTAATTTTTGCGCCACAGTGTGATGCAGCGACACCGTTACACCAGATCCAGGTGGCCCTCATACCGCACACATCAGGGGACGCTGTTTGCCCAGAGGAAGAGATAGGCTGTCAGTTGCCTGATACAAGATCATCTGAGTGCGGTCACAACACTTTTGAATTCAACCTCTAACCTGGGAGAACAGGAGCCGGGCTCCGATAAACACTGTGAACTCTCCTGCACTCAGTCTTAAAATAAGCCCTCTCTGTACCCCGGGTTCATGTCTGATATCCCGCCTGTAGTAAAAATATCAGGAGGAGTGGCTGCACACAAGCGGTTTGGCTCTCACTGTGATCCCCCCTGGGGATCATTCTCTCCGGATCCCTCGGAATACAGTTTGGCTAGCAAGGTTTCATCCCTCACAGACTGGATAATGGGGACATTAGAGCAGGCAAGCATACACAGCTCTTTTGTTTTATGCGGTATAGGATGAGGAGGTGTTGCAGCACTTCTTCTGTCGCTATCCCTAACACAGTTGAAGAACTTTATATATATCTTGTTGCACTTTTAGTTATTTTACAATCCCACAGACTAACATTAATGGCGACCATGATTAAAATGTCCGATGTGGTGTTTGCTATGCACAAATTATTAGTCTGCAGCTATTATGGACTATCTATAAGAAAGTAGCATCAACATGGATAGAGTTCCAGATATTAATGTCAATTTTGCCTGTCTTGAATTTGCCTACAGAAATATGTTATTGCTTACTTGCTATTGTTTACGCTTATTGTATATTTTGCATAATTTAGAGGTACCTGAGAAATTCATGAGATAACTAGGGCATGTATAGCTGGCTCATTTTGGGGATAATCCCTTCACCTTCTTTGAGTCCGCCAGAAAAGTTTTGATACTCTATACTTACATAAACTGCTTATATAATCATGTTATGCTTCTGAACCTCGTATAATTCTTAGAGCTATGGGTTTATTTAGATTGTCTGTCTTTATTAAGCAGTCCTTAAGTGTTAGTCACAAGATAAAGCCTCATATTTTCATTAGTAATATCATCACATAGCTAACTATGTAGCTTTGCTGCAAGGGGGTCTCATCTCTTTCTAAATGATAGACATAAAACTTATTTTTTTTTATTATTCTTTCAGGCCCTACAATAATGGGGTCTCTCCTCCCTCTCCCTTAGCCGGCAGGGGAGTCGGGGGATTGCAAGTGACAGTATAGAGGCTCCCTTGCAGCTTCTTCTGGTACATACACTGATATTCAACTCCAATAATGCTAGATATAAAAAATAACTAGACAATCAGATATTACTAGTCTATAGCTTACTTTGAGGACAATAAGGTTATAGCCATTATAAACCTATATCCCCGCAGCTACATAATAAGTATTAGGATTAGACTTTATATTTCCCTTAACTTACCCTGCAATAACAGTTAGATATCAGCTGGTCAATATGAAGGCGGAGAAGTTGGGTGACCCATAGGTTATAATTTGTTGTTGCTACTTCATCCTCAGGTATACTACTTTGTTATTTAGCAAGCTTTATTACTGTGGTATGAGCATTAGATACTGAAATGTCCCAGTCTATCCTCTAAATATTACAACTGTTGCCATCAATATCCCTACCTTATTTATGGGTATAATTTCGATACCCCAAAGTAGTTTTCATTCCTTAATACTAATTGCTTATGTTATTCATTTATATATTTTATATATATATATATATATATATATATATATATATATATATATATATATATATATATATGTATGGAGATTTTTGTCTGAACCGAGCTAGCCCATCTATTTTAGTTTTATCATTATCCAGGTCCACTAAGGTTGCTTTTCCCATCTCGGGTACATCTTTTACTCCAGATGATAACCCCCCCATCCCATCTTATATTATATAATTTCACCTTATACTGTTATATATATACAGTCCATAAAACCTTAGAAAAATCAGTCTTGAGATATTTCTTGGCCCAGTCTTGACGTTTCAGCTTGTGTGTCTTGTTCAGTGGTGGTCGTCTTTCAGCCTTTCTTACCTTGGCCATGTCTCTGAGTATTGCACACCTTGTGCTTTTGGGCACTCCAGTGATGTTGCAGCTCTGAAATATGGCCCAAACTGGTGGCAAGTGGCATCTTGGCAGCTGCACGCTTGACTTTTCTCAGTTCATGGGCAGTTATTTTGCGCCTTGGTTTTTCCACACGCTTCTTGCGACCCCTGTTGACTATTTTGAATGAAACGCTTGATTGTTCGATGATCACGCTTCAGAAGCTTTGCAATTTTAAGAGTGCTGCATCCCTCTGCAAGATATCTCACTATTTTTGACTTTTCTGAGCCTGTCAAGTCCTTCTTTTTTGACCCATTTTGCCAAAGGAAAGGAAGTTGCCTAATAATTATGCACACCTGATATAGGGTGTTGATGTCATTAGATCACACCCCTTCTCATTACAGAAATGCACATCACCTAATATGCTTAATTGGTAGTAGGCTTTCGAGCCTATACAGCTTGGAGTAAGACAACATGCATAAAGAGGATGATGTGGTCAAAATACTCATTTGCCTAAATAATTCTGCACTCCCTGTATTGTCGCCTATGACAGGATTTTGTTATTTACAATATGCATCACTCATTGTACATTTTATTTTATTTTTTCTTGCAAAACCTCAATAAAAGATTATAAAAAATAAAAAAAAAGCTGTTGTAAATGAGTGTTAAGAAGCCTTTCCTTTTATGACCGGTAATGTACATTTATTAGAGGAGGAGAGGTAAGAGAATCTCAGTTCTTGCTGGTGGTTAAGCAAGCACTCATTCCTGTGAAAAGTCAATTAAAAAGCAAAACTTTAATATAATAATTTAAAATACCGGCCTAAATACCATAGAGTACCTATCAGTTAAACTAAGTCTCAATTGTCCCCCCTGTTTCCTGGCCGATAGCAGCTCCCTCGGCTTCAGGTGGACAGGGACAACGGACTACTAAAGTTAAAAACAATCACCAACATGCAACTAAGTGCACAAAAAATATGAGCAGCAAACTAGTTTCGGCTGTACTATCAGCATTTCTCAATGCTATGGACAAACCGAGGCCCGGGTGCCACCCCTTTAAATAGCACTATGCATCATCCTTTAACCAATCATCAGTTAATGTGGGAACACTCCTACTTCTAATCCAATCCTGTATATTGAGGGATTGTAAGATACACTCGCTTTACAAATGGTTCATAAATGATATATCATCTATGTGATTAATAGTTACTAGGGCTATCTTATGTATTAAATGCTAATAGGTAGGTTCCTTTGCTTCCCATATTGTCAGTCATTAATTCAAAAGAATATATATGTGTGTTTGTTGAGATTTGATTACAATTGGTTTGTAGCATTGAAGATGTAATATTACTAATAAAATTCAGTTCTTATCCCTTATACCAGTTACGATTCTAATATGGGACTTCTGCTTTTTTATTTTGTGAATTACTCATTTCGTTAGTTCAGTTAGGAGCGGCACGTAAATGAGCAGGTTCTATTGGTCTCTTGAAACACTCCCAATTCTAGCGTAATCCAATAAAACATTCATCCTTTAATGTGTGTAGGGCAACGTGAATGTCACGTAGGTGTATTTGGAGATACCTCATAGAATCTACATTGAATCTTAATACCTTATATTATGCAAATCATTTTTATTGTCAGTGACTCACTCTCCCTTCAAAGAACACTTATACTTGGGGTTGTATAAAAATTATAACTCGATGTGACTCATGATTCAGGATTTCCTATTGGTCCATTTGACACTCCCACCTTGGGTATCGTCCATCAGAGTGCCATGTTTTGTATACATGCAGGGCGTAGGTTTGCTTTAATCTAGTAATGCCCCAATTGGTTTACATATTATACTTTTTATAATTTTTAATTTTAATATTATGTCTAGGTTGTAAATAGACATTAAAGCGTTCTAATCAGTACATATATTTGGTGATAAAATGTCACTGAAACCGGGGATCAATTTCAGCAGTAGGATGTCCTTATTAAAGTGACATAGATGTTTTCTTCTTATGTGTTGTCCTCCTATAGCTAGGATCGCTGTATCAGAGTGCCTAAAGGTAATAGAATATTGGGGTTCGAGAGCGATATTTCTCAATTAATAGTGCCCACCTCTACAGTGTTAATCAACCTCATAATTATATTACTTATCTCAACTATAGGTCATAAATAAAGACTTAACTTCTAATGTTCAGTATGGCTTGACATCTAGAATGCATAATATTTCTAACATATCATACCTGTGATTACATTCATTATACTTTCTTAGTGTGAAAACATATATTAGTATTATGTAATACTGGGCATGTATTGTCCTCATATTATGCAATTTTTTCTGGCATTCATTCTTTATAATTGAGCCAAAAAGTGTGTCAGTTGCACATAGAGTTTTAGATTATGGGAAGGAATAAGTTATAGGATATGGGAAGTGCTATGGGCGGACAATTGTACACCTAGAAAATTTATTATTTATTAAAAATAAACACACTATATTCTAAGATTAATAAATACCTATTGTCTGAAAATTCAACCTCTCTCTCATTTAAGGTACCTGTTTCTAAAAGAATTCAGGTTGAACCTGTGAGTATCATTTGTGTAAAGAGGTGGTCACTAGTCAGATCAAAATTAGTATGATTCGGTAACCAGAATATATTAGTTTATTCATTATAGTGGAAGAGAAAAGTAGTAAAATAAATTGTTGGATTATACCTGTTCCACATATTTGAATATTGTGATTCATAACACTTATTGGTGTATAAGTTAAATTATAAAATAGTTGGTGACGAAGTATGATGATAGTCATATATTTTTATTATCTAAATTCTGTAAACATGGTTTTTAAAGAAATACCCAAAAGTTGTTAGCTTCATTCATCCCATTGGGTATGATTGTATTGAGTCTGAAGATCCAACCTGTTTCTTTTTGCAACAGGATTTCTCTCACAGTTGCCTCCTCTAATTCCAGGTTTTTATTGTTCCAGACCCCAAACATTTGAAAGAAACAGTTTTGCCTGAGTGAAATTGGAGAAAATGTTTGGCCACGCTAGTTATTTGTTTGCCCTTTTCTAAATCTTTCTGTGCATTGTGAATTGTCAACTTGCGGGTAGTCATACCTGTGTAAATTATGTTGCATGAGCATGATAAACAGTAAATGACATTCTCGCTTTGGCAGTTGATGTGGCTTTTTTAATTTTCCAAGTTTTGCAAAAATCTGTCTACTATTGTATCTTTTTTTCACCATGTACTGGCAGATATTACAATGCCCACAAGGTACAGAGCCTTGGTGGATGGGTTTCTTATGTCTATTTTCTGTTAAAGTGGACTATTTGTAAGATGGTCATTTAAATTGTTAGCACGTCTGAAGGTGAAAGACGGATTAGTTGGTAATAACCATATTTAGTTTGTCATCACTTTTTAGAATGTGCCAGTGTTTTTTGATAATTGCTGTTACTTACATCACTTTGGCTGTTTATAAGTGGATATGAATCTTATCACATTTGTATCAGGTAATGTGGCCTTTTTTGGTCTAAGCAAGTCTGACCTATCTTTTGTTAGTGCTTTTTGATAGGCCCTGGCTAGTGATTTTTTGGTATAGCCCCGTTCCAAAAGTCTTATTCTTAATTCACCTGCTTGCTTTCTTAAAAGCATCAATGTCTGAACTGTTCCTTCTTAATCTTAAAATATTCGCCATATGGGAGGCTACGAATGGTGGATGGGTGATGATGGCTACTGGCATGTAGTATGTTGTTGGTCGCTGTGGGTTTTCTGTAAGATTCTGTTTCTAGTTTGTTATTTTGTTTCACAATGGTCAAATCTAGAAATTCAACTTTTTCCATACTACTATTAATATGTCAGATATAAGCCAAAAGGGTTGGTTTTTAACGATTCTATAAATTTTTGTAAGATCTCAGCTGGGCCTTCCCATATAATAAAGATATCAACTATGTACCTGGACCAGTGGGAGATGTATCGAGTGTATTGGTTCATGTTTTCAATGAACACTATCATCTCTTCCCACCAGCCCAGGTACAAGTTGGCGTACGTGGGTGCACACGAAGTACCCATGGCGGTGCCACATATTTGTAAAAAGAATTTATCGTCAAAGACGAAGTAATTATGTTTGAGGACGAATTTTAACAACCTGATGATGAAATCTTTGGTGGTCACGTCCATGTCTTGATCTTTATTTAAAAAGTGGGCAACCGCTTTTATACCCATCAGGACTTATACTTGTGTACAGCGATTCAACATTGCATGTTACCAGTAGTGAGTGTTTTGGTGGTTTCTGTGTTTTGTAATGTATTGAGGATATGCATTGTATCCTTTGTTATGTGAAGGTAAAGTTTCAACAAAACACCTGAGTCTAGAATCCACATATTGCTGGCTTGTTCCGTCAGGGAGCCCATACCTGAGGGACTATGGGTCTTTCCGGGGGACAAAGAGATGTTTTTGTTGATTTTGGGTAATAGGTACATCGTGGCAATTTTAGGTTTAGTAACAGTAAGGAACTTGTGTTCTTTAACATCTATGATTTTCTCAGACAGAGCCCCATCAATCAATTTATTGTAGTTTTCTAGGAAATTATCAGTAGGGTTACCAAATAATATTTTATAGTTTTTAGGTGTTAAGAAGTTGTTTCATTGCTTCTTCGACGTACATTGAAGTGGGCCATATAAACTACATTACCCCCCTTATCACTATTTTTGAATTGGACATCTGTCCATGTTGTCATTTCTTTCATGGCCTCAAATTCTCACTTAGTCATATTTGCCCCATAGAGTTTAGTATCTTGGATGGATATGATGTCATTACATACTAAATTCAAGAAAGTGATGGCTTGGGGGGAAATGTTACCAGGAGGAGTAAATTGTGGTGTTTTGTGGATACTTTACATTCACATTCAAAGGATACAATGCATATCTCAATAAATTACAAACACAGAAACCACCAAACACTCACTACTGGTAACATGCGATGTTGAATCGCTGTACACAAGTATAAGTCCTGATTGGGGTATAAAAGCGGTTGCCCACTTTTTAAATAAAGATCAAGACATGGACGTGACCACCAAAGATTTCATCATCAGGTTGTTAAATTCGTCCTCAAACATAATTACTTCGTCTTTGACGATAAATTCTTTTTACCAAATATGTGGCACCCCCATGGGTACTTCGTGTGGCACCCACGTACGCCAACTTGTACCTGGGCTGGTGGGAAGAGATGATAGTGTTCAATGAAAACATGAACCAATACACTCGATACATCGCCCACTGGTCAGGTACATAGATGATATCTTTATTATATGGGAAGGCCCCCAGCTGAGATCTTACAAAAATGTATAGAATCTTTAAATACCCAACCCTTTTGCTTATATCTGACATATAATACTAGTATGGAAAAAGTTGTATTTCTAGATTTGACCATTGTGAAACAAAATAAAAACTAGAAACAGATCTTACAGAAAACCCACTGCGACCAACAACATACTACATGCCAGTAGCATCATCACCCATCCACCATCGTAGCCTCCCATATGGCGAATATTTAAGATTAAGAAGGAACAGTTCAGACATTGATGCTTTTAAGAAAGCAGCACGGTGAATTAAGAATAAGACTTTTGGAACGGGGCTATACCAAAAAATCACTAGCCAGGGCCTAATTAAAAAGCACTAACAAAAAGATAGGTCAGACTTGCTTAGACCATAAAAGGCCACATTACCTGATACAAATGTGATAAGATTCATATCCACTTATAACAGCCAACGTGATGAAGTACAGCAATTATCAAAAAAACCACTGGCACATTCTAAAAAGTGATGACAAACTAAAATATGTTAATACCAACTAATCCGTCTTTCACCTTCAGACGTGCTAACAATTAAATGACTATCTTACAAATAGTCCACTTTAATAGAATTAGTCATAAGAAAACCCATCCACCAAGGCTCTTTACCTTGTGGGCATTGTAATATCTGCCAGTACATGGTGAAAAAAGATAACCATAGTAGACAGGTTTTGCAAACTTGGAAAATGAAAAGCCAAATCAACTGCCAAAGCGAGAATGTCATTTTACTGGTTTATCATTTGCTCATGCAACATAATTTACAAAGGTATGACTACACGCAAGTTGAACATTAGAATGACAGAACATCTTAGCAACATTCGCAATGCACAGAAAGAATTAGAAAAGGGCAAACAAATAACTAGCGTGGCCAAACATTTTCTCCAATTTTACTCAGGCAAAACTGTTTCTTTCAAATGTTGGGGTCTGGAACAAATAAAACCTGGAATTAGAGGAGGCAACTGTGAGAGAATCCTGTTGCAAAAAGAAACAGGTTGGATCTTCAGACTCAATACAATTCATACCCAATGGGATGAATGAGGCTAACAACTTTTGGGTATTTCTTTAAAAACCATGTTTACAGAATTTAGATAATAAAAATATATGACTATCATCATACTTCGTCACCACTATTTATAGTTTAACTTATACACCAATAAGTGTTATGAATCACAAACATTCAAATATGTGGAAACAGGTATAATCCATCAATTTATTTTACTACTTTTCTCTTCCACTATAATGAATAAACTAATATATTTCTGGTTACCGAATCATACCTAATTTTGATCTGACTAGTGACCACCTCTTTACCACAAATGATACTCACAAGGTTCAACCTGAATTCTTTTAGAAACAGGTACCTTAAATGAGAGAGAGGTTGGTATTTTCAGACAATAGGTATTTATTAATCTTAGGAATATAGTGTAAGTTTATTTTTAATAACTAATAAATTTTCTAGGTGTACAATTGCCGCCCATAGCACTTCCCATACCTATAACTTATTCCTTCCCATAATCTAATAACCCTATGTGCAACTGACACACTTTTTGGCTCAATTATAAAGAATGAATGCAGGAAAATTGCATAATATGAGGACAATACATGCCAGTATTACAATAATACTAATATGTGTTTTCACAACTAAGAAAGTATAATGAATGTAATCACAGGTATGATATGTTTAGAAATATTATGCATTCTAGATGTCAAGCCATACTAAACTTTAGAAGTTAAGTCTTTATTTATGACCTATAGTTGAGATAAGTAATCTAATATGAGGTTGATAACACTGTAGAGGTGGGCACTATTAATTGAGAAATATCGCTCTCGAACCCCAATATACTATTACCTTTAGGCACCTCTGATAAAGCGATCCTAAACTATAGGAGGACAACACATAAGAAGAAAAAATCAATGTCACTTTAATAAGGACATCCTACTGCTGAAATTGATCCCGGTTCCAGTGAAATTTTATCACCAAATATAATGTACTGATTGAACGCTTAATGTCTATTTACAACTGGACATAATATTAAAATTAAAAATTATAAAAAGTATAATATGTAAACCAATTGGGTATTACTAGATTTAAAGCAAACCTACGCCCTGCATGTATACAAAAACTGGCGCTCTGAATGGACGATATCCAAGGTGGGAGTGTCAAATGGACCAATAGGAAATCCTGAATCACGAGGTCACATCGAGTTATAAATTTTATACAACCCAAGTATAAGTGTTCTTTGAAGGGAGAGTGAGTCACTGACAATAAAAATGATTTGCATAATATAAGGTATTATGATTCAATGTAGATACTATGAGGTATCTCCAAATACACCTACGTGACATCACGTTGCCTACACACCTAAAGATGAATGTTTTATTGGATTATGCTAGAATTGAGGAGTGTTTCAAGAGACCAATAGAACCTGCTCATTTACGGGGCCGCTCCTAACTGAACCTAATGAAATGAGTAATTCACAAAATAAAAAGCTGAAGTGTCCCATATTAGAATCGTAACTGGTATAAGGGATAAGATCTGCATTTTATTAGTAATATTACATCTTCAATACTACTCACCGTTTGTAATCAAATCTCAACAAACACACATTTATATTCCTTTTGAATTAATGACTGACAATATGGGAAGCAAAGGAACCTACCTATTAGCATTTAATACATAAGATCGCCCTAGTAACTATTAATCACATAGATGATATATCATTTATGAAACAATTGTAAAGTGAGTGTATCTTACAATCCCTCAATATACAGGGATTGGATTAGAAGTAGGAGTGTTCCCACATTAACTGATGATTGGTTAAAGGATGATGCATAGTGCTATTTAAAGGGGTGGCACCCGGGCCTCGGTTTGTCCATAGCATTGAGAAAGGCTGATAGTACAGCCGAAACTAGTTTGCTGCTCATATTTTTTGTGCACTTAGTTGCATGTTGGTGATTGTTTTTAACTTTAGTAGACGTTGTCCCTGTCACCTGAAGCCGAGGGAGCTGCTATCGGCCAGGAAACAGGGGGACAATTGAGACTTAGTTTAACTGATAGGTACTCTGTGGTATTTAGGCCGGTATTTTATTATTATATATTTAAGTTTTGCTTTTTAATTGACTTTTCACAGGAATGAGTGCTTGCTTAACCACCAGCAAGAACTGAGATTCTCTTACCCTCTCCTCCTCTAATTAGTATTATCCTTGGTGGGATAGCACCGGAACACTCACTAGTTCCATATATTCCTATATACACTGAACTAGTGCCAGTACTCTCACTTCCTTTTGGCGGTAATGTACATTAGAATATAAATAAATCAGAGACAGAGGTTACTAGTATTTGTTGATTAAGTGACAGGATGAGCTCTTGATGATACTGGTAGTCAGAGGAAAGGAGATCCTGTGAAGTGCTTCTGAGCAGCTGCGAGACTTTGCACACAACCGTATGTGAAGGAGGATTGGCTGGGAGGCAACATCACAGATGATGAGTCACAGGAGTTACGCACGAAACACTGAAATACAAGTTATGGCTCCGGATTTACCTTTGGTTGTGTGAGTCAGAGTGATGTACTGGGACAGTAAGCTTACTGGAGAAGAGCTGTAAATACTTGAGCTTGTTGAAAGGTCTGGAACATGGCTTTCATAGGCAGGTTCGTCTGTACACCTCAGCGTCAAAGCTTAGAGTAGTTTAGGATTGAAAATACCAAGCAACGATTAGCAGGAAGGGGAAGCTTCATGAGGAAAATGAGTAGGAGGTGTGTATTGTTCTTAAAGAGGTAGGTAAGATAAAGACCGTCATGACACTCCTTGAGCCTGGTATTGATCAAGATCAGGAAAGATATGAGAGCCTTAAGCTCAATAGGGCAGGTCTCTAACAAGCTATTTGTCTTTAGGGTACGGAAAGGCAATGCAAGAAAGTGGCCACCAGAGCCTCATTATTTCCAACCCACCTTTGCTGCCAGGGTATGAAATTCAATGGCATACTCAGCAATGGTTTGTGTACCCTATCGAATAGACATGAGCTGCTTGGCGGCAGAGGAGGAACAAGTCGGTATATTGAATACCCTATGAAATAAAAAAGCCCAAAAAAATCAATACCGTTTGCCAGACATGTAAGATGGTGTTGAAGAGTATACGCGGTGGGGGGGGGGTTAAGAAACTGTTTGGGAGGGATCAGGAAGGTGGAGGGCAATTCCTTATACTAGAATACTACAACCCTTGTCAGATAACTAATTAACCCCTCCACTGCCAGAAATTTCAGACCTGCATGTCTATTATTTATGAACAAAAGGGACCCCAGAGGAGCTTTTACAATCATTGTGTTATAACTGTACAAGCTGTATGTAAATAATTTCAGTGAGAAACCCAAAGATCAGTCTGAGGTATTTAACTAAGAGGTAACTGAGAGGTTAGGAAGCAGTGGTCTTACAAACACTGCTTCTTAACTTGTGTTTGCAGACTTGCATGAGTGACCCCTGCACCCCAAGCAAAACTTCTATAAAAATTTAAATACATTTCAGTACTGAGTTTTATGTCCCTATAATGAGTGTGTTATGCTGATGCTTTGAAGGTGGGCTCATTGGGACACTGCCAGCTGTTTTATAGCCTACTAGCCATGTAGAAAAGTCACGTCTGGGTACAAAATACTGTATTCCCTACAGGTGGCCCTCAAGTTTTACAACGGTTAATGTGCGCCATTTCAGAATATTATCAGTCATGTGACTACTATGAAAAGCATTGAGAAGCAGTGCATTGATTAAAATAGCCAGTAGGTGAGCTGTCCGCTTGTGTTGCAGCAAAGATATGCAAGCCAAGCACGCTGAAATGAATGTGTAACCAGACCTGAGCTATTGAGCAGCTTTCAAAGGAACAAGATCTAGCAGCCACTTCCCTTTATCTTCCTTCCCAGCTGCTTGAAGGTGGGGGGTGCCTATAAATCAGTCCATACTGAATGAATAGAATAGCTGCAGACCCGATATTATCTAACCACTCCTAACAATGCAGAGAACTGTTTGCAGAAAAATTCAAGTAAAAAAAATGATTTTGTTTCATTACATTAGTTTGATGATACAATCTGTGTTGTGTGATTTTTTTATTAGGTTTATAATGCTGTTTAGCAAATGTTTTTTGTTCATTAAACTTAGTTTGATGTTATATTCTGTGTTGTGTGATTATTTTATTAGGTTAATAATGCTGTTTAGCATTTAAAGGCATCTATTTATCAAGCTGTCAACCGCAAATACGCTGGAAATTCCGCAGCGTATTTGTGGCGAGCCTGATTCCCCTTAGTTATCAAACCCTACAGACCAGCAAAAGTAGAATTTTGTGACGTAACATACGATCCCCCGGACTCAGTCCGACACAGATCGATGCTTACGTCATTACAGATGTTCCGAATGCAAGTTCGGCACAATCTGACTACTTTTGCTAGTTATCAAATTTCTACCAGGTACGCTCGGCAACTATTCCGGCCCAGCGTACCTGGTTTTCAATCCGCCGCCCTGGAGGCGGCGGATGCCATTGGAATCAATGGGAATCTGAAAGTAGCGAAAGCTTCTGTTCATTGCTGCCCGATATCCCCATTGATTCTATGGGAACATTTACACCTAACACCCTAAAATGTAGACTTAGAGGTTATGGGGGGATAATTGGAGTTAAATAATAACAGAAATTGTCCCTTATATTAGAATTGCAACACATATATATGTGCCTATATGTTATATAAATTATTGCCAAATGGGATCCATGTCTGGTGTGGGATCTCAGGAAACAGAACTAAACAACTAGAAAACTAATTGTATGAGGAATACAATAGGATTCACAGCAGAGATTACCACAGATTTAGTATCATATAAACTCCAAATAGAGGATTCAGATAAGGATTATATCAGGTATTAAAATGTTCCATATCATTCATACCTTTGTATCTTTATTAATATACCTAGGAACCAACATTCACACAAAAGTAGCGAAGAAAAGTTAAAAACACTTAAACCAGTCTAAAATAATTATTATACTGAGAGATCATATAATTTACAAGTGCCTGCTGGCCAATATCTAAAGTAAGCTAAGCCCTTACAATCCGAGGGCTGATTAACTTTTAACTTATAATCTAAGCAGGCAACCCCAGAAGAGCAATTATTTGAAAACAATGTCAGTTAGACAAGGGTAAGCAAGTTAAAAACGGCAGACAGGAGAGACAGGGCTACTCCTGCTGGACCCCTGACGCGCGTTTTCACCCTAAAATGTACCCTAAGTCTAACAACCCATAATCTGCCCACCTACACCGCCGCCACCTACATTATACCTTATTAACCCCTAATCTGCCCCCCCTACACTGCCCCCCACCTACATTATACATTTTAACCCTAATCTGCCAGCCCTACTTCGCCCGCCGCCGACCTAATAAAAGTTATTAACCCCCTATCCTGCCGCTCCCGGTCCCGCCACATCTAAATAAACTTATTACCCCTAAACCCGCCGCTCCCAGAGCCACCCGCCACGTACAGGTCCTTTTAAGGGCTATTTGTAATTTAGTGTAGGGTAGGGGCTTTTTTTTTATTTTGGGGGGGCTTTTTTATTTTGTTAGGGGGATTAGATTAGGTGTAATTAGTTTACAAATCTTGTAATTTGGTTTATTATTTTCTGTAATTTAGTGTTTGTTTTTTTGTACTTTAGATCATTTTATTTAATTCTATTTAGTTTAGGGAATTTATTTAATTATAGTGTGAGTGTTAGGTGTAATTGTTGGGAGGCAGATTAGGGTTAATAAATATAATGTAGGTGGCGGCGGTGTAGGGGGCGGCAGATTAAGGGGTTAATAAATATAATGTGGGTGGCGGCGGTGTAGGGGGCGGAAGATTAGGGTTAAACACTTTATTTAGTTGCGGCAGGGTCCGTGAGTTGGCGGTTTAGACGTTAATACATTTATTAGAGTTGCGGCGGGGTCGGGAGCGGCGTATAGGGGGTAAAACAGTATAGTATAGTGGCGATGTTTAGTGACAGGGTAACAATAAAGCTGTAGAAAAGCCAAAGAACAGCGAGATCAATGATTGTTAGTTAACAACAGTCCTTTGCTCATCGCACCGTACTTGGTGCGCGGCTTTTTGACAGCTTTTTTTGATAATTTTGGAGAACGTATTCAGGTCCGCGGCAGCGATGTTAGAGCGATCTTAGGCGAGCGTATTGGTGCCGTCGAATGCAAGTAAGTTGACGGCTTGATAAATAGATGCCAAAGTCTTCATTTCAAGCTTTAAATATAATGTATTAGGTGTTACTTATGGCAATTTTGAGAAGGGCCTGGAACCTGACCCCCTCACTTCCCATTGACTTACATTATAAACTGGGTTTCAATTTACAAACTTTTTTTTTATTTACAGCCATTCCTTCTGGAACCTAACCCTGGTATAAACTGAGGGCTACCTGTATTGTGATAATTGTAAAATAATATACAAATATCACCTTGAGATTTTGTATCTTTATTGAATATTATTTAAAATGCTATGCTGTTTCAATGCATTTTTATAAATTTCTAATCTGAAAAGTGTTTCTTTTAATTTAGACTCTGAATGACATACTTAATGAATTCCATAAACCCTACAATGATAAGTAATGCATAAGACCATATATATTATGGGCCCTTGCAGGGCCACATTCTAAATGCGTCATGTTTTCAAAGATATGCCAGGGCTTTTGTTTAAAGTTCAAACCTTGTAAACGGATCATACATTGAATTTCTAATGTGAAGGATACGTTTTTATTCTGTTAATGTAGGTAGTAACATCAAAATAAATGGAAAATGATTTTCTATGAACATGTCAGTGAAAGCATTGCTTGTTAGAGTGGACCCCGGGACACTGACAAAGGTTAAACTAATAAGTTGAATGCTCACTTTTAAGAATTCTGACATGGACAATTCTTACATTTTAACCACACATTCATTAATGGTCAAACTGAGCAGAACAAAACCCCACACAATGCTAAATGAGCTTATGGAAAAATATTTAGGGGCAAATAAGTTGCAAAGGCTTAGAAACAGTACTCATAAGGAGACATGTAAGACAAAATGAATATTTTTTTTTTTTAAAAAGACTTACCACATTACTTTAAATTCTCAGTTTATCTTTTTTTTTTCTTGGAATCCTAAGAAGAGCTAATTTCCATGAGAGCAAAACTGAGATAAAGCTCAGGACTGCACATTTGTGGTGAGCAATAATATAAGAGCTGAATTTGGAACAATGGAATTCATCACAATCCTTTAGAAAAACATCTATCTACCAAAATCACAATAGACTTTAATAGTGAGTTTCTGTTGAAAGCTCATTTGTTTTTCTAAAGGATTATTATTGACCCCAATGTTTGCAATGATGTTATAAATCAAATGGAAGGAGCTAACGTTTACTATGGATATCAATAGAAAAATGTTTATTTGATAATAGAAGTAAATTGAAAGTTTTGGTTTTAAATTTCAAGATTGGTTTTTAATTTCCATGTCCTTTTAGGTGTCCAAAACCTTACCCAATAAACTTTTTAAATAGATGTTCACCAGCCTTTTCTATACCAAGGTGCAATTCATCAGCAGGACATTATGGCTCTTGTGCATGTTTAAGCATAAACAGAGCTAAACTGCAGCTAAAATGAATAAAAACATGACAGATTTTTCCCCATCTTCGTGTAACCTATTCTATTACTAGTCCAGTACTATTTGTCTATTAGATGCTCACATGCTGCTATAGTTGAGTAGCATGAGTGACTGCACACTGACAGCATTGTGGTGTACATGGGCTGTGAGACTGTGCACTCAGTTTATCATATCACAGTTCTAGCTGATAGGAAAAGGAACTGACTTCTTTCCAAGCAGACAATGCTACTATGTTTTTTTTTTTTTAAAAAGTTTTCACAATCTCAGGTGTTACCAGTGCAACATGTTTTTGATTTTGTAAAGTGTAATGTCATTGTTCTGTTTATTGAATGAAGAGTTGTTGTTTTTTTAAATTTAAATGTTTTTATTAAGATTTCAACAAACATAACAGTAATCTGGCATGAGTAGAGAAGGTACATAAGTGACCAAAATACAAAACATTAGTACCTGTCTCTTACTATACAAAACAATGTCAGAGGTATAGAAAACATAATAACCGAGGCTCTTTTTTTTTTTTTTTTTAATCTTTTTTATTGAGTATTTTAAGTATATAACATCGATATAGACAAAAAATCAACAAGAAAAGTTTTCAAACATACAGTCATAGCATTGCCCCGGCCTCCCTATCCATCACCATATCTACCAACTATTACAATAATTTCTTTACCCTTACGGGAGGAATTTGTTACAGAATCGCTGACTTTTTCAACTTTAAACTTAGTTATGACTTCAGATACTTCAATAAATCAGTACCTGCATAAAAGGAGGGAGAAAAAAGAAAAGATTAGAACTAAAAACTTAATTCAGTCCTAACTGGTGTCCGCGAGGTCCAAGACACCGGCTCCTATGGTCGAAGACCTTAAAAGAGCCAGTGGCTCTCCCATCGCAATTTGGGTTGGCCAGTTAAATTGACACTAGCTTACTAAAAAAAAAAAAAAAAAAAAAGGGAGGGGAAGGGGAACCCGAGTCTCTTAGTAGTCAACTTAAAAGACATTTGTAAGAGAAAACAAATATGAATCTGCATGAAGGACTATATAGTCCCCTGTGTTAGAAATTTGTGAATTAGGAGGGAAGGGGGAAGTGGGGAGGGGGGTTGAGGGGAAGGGAGACGGGAAAAGGTTTTTTACGCGGCAAGAAGGTAGGAGGTCCAGCTAGAGATCTGATCACTGTCAGAGGAAACTATGTCAGTTCGTGGTTGTAACATTGGGTTTCCATGCCATGTCAAATTTATCTTTCCAGTCAGCCCAAACAAAATTCAAGAGGTCAGAGTTATCTAGTTTATAGAAAATATATATTTTCCTTTGTGTATATATATATATCACATAGTATTAAGAATTCTAGACAAGTTTGGAGGGGTTTCCTTCTTCAAGAATTGGCCTATAGAGTTTTTGACAGTCGTAAAGAGGTATATACATAAGTATGCATGGTCTTTCGGTAAGGTGTGTATACCAATATGTAGGAGGGCTAGAGATGGTTTCTTAGGTAAGGATATACCCATGTTAGAAAGTATGAGAAAGCATGTGTTCCACAGGGGGCATATCTTGGGCATTCCCACCAAATGTGTCATAGTGTCTTCTCTCCATCCACAGCCGCGCCAGCAGTTAGGTGAGGCATTTTGGAACATTCTAGTTAATCTAGTGGGAACATAGCACAGTACCAGTGTGCTAAGACTTTATAATAGGTCTCATACAGGGTTATACACTGGATTGCTTTTTTGGTCAGTTCTAGAGTATGTTTCTATGTTTGTGGGGGTATTGGGGTTCCCAGTAGTGTCTCCTATCTCTGAAGGTTGGCAGTGGTTCAGAGGGCGATTTGCCTCAATGAGTGAGTAGTGCGTGGATAAAGGCCCTATGGAGTCTATTGCCTTGACTCCAAATAGTTTCCGATGGCATAAGAGGACGGGATAGCCTGGTTTAAAGCCCCAACTAAGTAAGTAGCTTTGATTCTGTGATATTAGAAAGATACATATGGTGGGAACTGGGTGCTGTCCCCAAGTTGGGGCCATTTGGCGAAATTGGTTTTGGCGGCGGGTGACCAAAGGTCTGAAACCCTCTTAACACCCAGTTGAGACCATTTATTAGGGTGTATTTCTGGTAAGACGGAAAGTAATCCAGTCATGGAGGTTATGGTGGAGGGATTGTGGTGCAACAAGAGGAAAGTGTCTAAGTTTGTCCCACATTGAGAGGCATTTGTGAACTATAGGGTTAACTATATCTAGTTTCTATGACAGATGGATGTTGTGAGGTAAGGAGACTTGCTCAATGGATCTCCATTTACTCAGAGAGTGGAGAATGCCCCATTGCACAACGTTGAGTGAGCATAGCGCCTTCTTAATATCTGATCTCAGAAGGCGACGCTAAGCCTCCTGATTGTTTAGGGCTTTGGAGGATTTTTATGGGCAACTCTGGGGGGTTTATTTTGCCAAATATATTTTGTCAATTCGCTTTGAAATTGTAATAGAATTTATTTGGGGACTTTTATTGGAAGGCACCGAAATAAGTACGTGAGTTTGGGTGAAAAAGACATTTTTAGTGCAGCGATTCTTCCCAGCCAGGAAATTGTAGGCCAAATTCTATTTATTTTTGAGGGTCCTGAGTTCCATCAGGAGGAGATAATTGTCTTTTATGACTTGGACGAAAACTGGCCCAAAAGTTTAATTCCTAAATGTGAAAACAAGTTTTTTCTGTCCAGGTGAAGCTATAACTAGATTGACAGGTGAAATACTTTGAGTATAGACCTTTGTTTTGGAAAAATTTAATATGTAGTCCAGATAGACTCGGTCAAAAGCCTTTCGGCATCTAGGGATATGACGATAAAGGTTTATTCAAATTTTAGTGGATAAGCTTAGTATATTTAATAAATGTCTGGTATTGTCCTGTCCCTCTCTGTGGGGTACAAAATGCACTTGGTCCGGGTTAATAAGGTGGGGGTAGGAGGCAGGAAATGCAGTTGGCTAGTAGTTTAGAGGTACATTTTTAAAATCTACGTTTATAAAAGATATCGGCTCTATAACTTGACATAGTGACGAGTCTTTATTGGGTTTGGGATGGTAATAATGGTGGCCTCTAGGAATTCTTTATTAAAATGGACAGTCAACACCAGAATTGTTGTTGTTTTAAAAGACTAGATAATCCCCTTTATTACCTATTCCACAGTTTTGCTAAACCAACACTGTTATATTAATTACTTTTTACCTCTGAGCATTAACTTGTATCTAAGCATCTTCTGACCTGATTTTTATTTATTATCTATTGACTTCTCACTTTTAGCCAATTAGTGCAGTGTCGGCTACAATCCATGGGCGTGAACACAATGTTATCTATATGGTTTACATGAACAGCTCTCGCTGTTGTGAAAAGCAAATAAAAAAGCATATGATAAAAAGCGGCCTTCAAGGCTTAGAAATTAGATATGAGCCTTCCTAGGTTTTAGCTTTTAACTAAAAATACAAGTGAACAAAGCAAAATTGGTGATAAAAGTAAATTGGAAAGGTTGTTTAAATTACATGCCCTATTTGAAACATGAAACAATTTTTTTGGACTCGACTGTCCCTTTTAAAGCTGCCTTTTTCTCTCGCAAGGTTATAGAGCCTAAGCAGAAGGGAGATAATTTGTGCAAATAACTCTTAAAGAAGTGAGCCGGGTAACCATCTGACCCCGGGGATTTAAATTTATTTCCAAATTTTTAATGACTTTTTGGATTTCTTTAAGAGTAAACGGGGATAGTTAACAAGTCACTTTGTTCACTGGAGAGTGAAGGGAGTTTAAGTGAGTCTAGGAATGTACAAATATGTTTTGGGGGAGTTGCTTGGGTTTCTTCAGATTGCTCTAGGTTTTAATGGTTTGAGTAAACGTCTGTAAATTCCTTGCCTATTTGAGATTGGAGTCTAAGAATAATAGTTGAATGTAAGTTGAATGTGATGTATATGGGTTGACGCCTACTCTATTCCTAATTTCATTGGCCAAAAGGGTGTCAGCTTTATTGCTTTTATAGTAAAACACAGTTGTTTCAGCTTGGTTAAATAGTTTGTTTTCTGCGGAGTTCGATTTTGGATATATGGTTTAACATCATTATCTGAAGTGCTAGTGTGTAGAGGGGGTACATCGGTTCTGTGTTTACAATTCTCTGAATGTTATGTGGGCTTGTGGGCAGGGAGAGAGCCGGCTTGTTTCTGAGGTGTGCTTGTTTTTGATCAGGAAGGCCCCCAAATGGTAGCTTTCATGGCCCCCCCATAAGGTGCTGTGGCAAACTAGTGCGTTATCATTGGTCTGTATGAATTGTGTAATGTCTCTGCAAAGCTTCTTCTCTAAAGGGGACATCAGACAGGAAGGTGAGTGAGGCAATGCGTTAAGGAGGGTTCTGGAGTGTGAGTTGTTTTTCCGAAAAAGATAATCAGCGTGGAGATGGTCATGGTCAGACAAGTGCATAGTGAGATATTGGTCGTGCTTAAACTAAGTCCAGTGTATCTGCTGTGCAGAACATATAGTCGAGTCTAGAGTTCAGTCTGTGTGACCTCCAATGATTCCTAACTGATGGCTAGATTACGTGTTTTGCATTATGAGGAGTGCGATCCTAACTTGCACGTTATTGTCACTGCTCACTTACCCACAGCGCTGGTATTGCAGGTTTTTATAAACCCAGCGTTAAAGACAAGAGTGAGCATAGAGCAAAATTGTGCTCCATACCGCACTTCAATACCAGCGCTGCTTAAGTCAGCAGTGAGCTGGTTGTACGTACTCGTGCATGATTTCCCCATAGACATTAGACATGGGGAGGAGCGGGCTGAAAAAAAAGCCTAACACCCTGCATAAAAGCAGCGTAAAGCTCAGTAAAGCAGCCTCATTGATTCGCTATGGGGAAACACATTTTATGTTTACACCTAACACCCTAACATGAACCCCCGAGTCTAAACACCCCTAATCTTATACTTATAAACCCCTAATCTGCACCCCCTGACATCGCCAACACCTACATTATACTTATTAACCCCTACTCTGCCGCTCCAGACATCGCCGCACTATAATAAAACATATTAACCCATAAACCGCATCACCAAACAGTTAAATATTATTAACCCCTAATCTGCCCGCCCTAACATCGCCGCCACCTATCTACATTTATTAACCCCTAATCTGCCCGCCCCCAACGTCACTGCCACTATACTAAAGTTATTAACCCCTAACCCTAACCCTAACACCCACTAACTTAATATAATTAAAATAAATCTAAAGAAAACCTACTATTAATAACCTAAATAATTCCTATTTAAACCTAAAAACCTTACCTGTACAAATAAACCCTAAGCTAGCTACAATATAACTTATAGTTACAATTGTATCTAGCTTAGGGTTTATTTTATTTTTTACAGGCAAGTTTGTATTTATTTTAACTAGGTAGAATAGTTACTAAATAGTTATTAACTATTTACTAACTACCTAGCTAAAATAAATACAAATTTACCTGTAAAAATAAAACCTAACCTGTCTTACACAAACACCTAACCTTACACTACAATAAAATCAATTACATTAATTAAATACAATTTAAATCAATTACCTTAAATTAAATACAATTACCTAAATTAAAATACAAATACCTAAATTATAAAAAACAAACAAACACTAAATTACACAAAATAAAAAACAATTACAAGATATTTATTTAATTACACCTAATCTAATAGCCCTATCAAAATAAAAAAAGCCCCCCCAAAAATAAAAAAAAAAACCCTCTAGCCTAAACTAAACTACCAATTAGCCCTTAAAGGGGGCCTTTTACGGGCATTGCCCCAAATGAAATCAGCTCTTTTACCTGTAAAAAAAAAATACAAAACAAACCCTTCCAACAGTTAAAATCCAAACCCACCACAACACAACCAACCCCCCCCCACCAAATAAAACTGAAAGGGCTCATTTTGTATGGGGCATTGCCCTTTAAAAGGGAATTTAGCTCTATTGCTGCCCAAAACTCTAATCTAAAACTAAAAACCCACCCAATAAACCCTTAAAAAAACCTAACATTAACCCCTGAAGATCCTCTTACAGTTTTGAAGAGCCGACATCATCCTCAACGAAGCCGGGAGAAGTCCTCAACAAAGCGGCAAGAAGTACTCAACGAAGTCCGGAGAAGACCTTTATGAAGCCGGGAGAAGTGGGCCTCCAATACTTAGCAAGGAATAGATCTCATAATTTTCATACAGACCAATGATGACTTTTGGATACTATGTAAGAGCTATATTAGAATATATACATACAATTAATGAATTAATGCAGTTCAGTAGTTGTCCTGGCAAGTATATATGTATATATCAGATGTATAGCTGTAAAATTGTGAGTTTGTTTACCTGTACCTCTCTCACACACACTATTACTGGGGAGTGCAACAGATTAAATCCAGCAGTATATTGAAAGTGATAGAACTGATATAATAGTTGCTAAGAGTTAACTTACTTACTGGGCTGCAATGCAACAGCAGCATTGGGCTCCGGAATCATCTGACTTAATTTATGGTGACTGCTGAACCTCTGCAAGAGCGAAGAGATGCTGAGAGACTGAGATTCAGTGAGAGGCAGATGCTGTGTGTGAGACTACGCCCACCAAGGGGGAAGTCTCATTTGCAGCTAATGAGTCCAGAAGATATGGAAGAGGAAGTAAGTGCTTGGAAGAATGTAAACAGCAGTTTGTCAGAGACACTGTTCGTAGCAACTTGCTGGAGAGTGGGTCACAGGCTCCAGGAAATGCTTTGTTAGAGATTTTGATTTACAACTGAGATTGCAGTTTAAAAAAGGTTTTGACTGAGGAAAGCTTCCTGCACTGAGTGCTAGGGTAACAACAATAATCAAGCGATGAACAGTAACCAGGTGAAACATTATAAAGGTTATGACAGTTATGACAGGTCTGTGAAGGGTGTGAATAGTGTGTGTAGTTTTTGTCTCTGGGGTGGAGAGATCTCCAAAATATTGTAGTTTTCGGAGCATGACATTATATTGCAGAATTTGTGGGCCAGGAGTTTGGCAGGCGAATTAAGCTTTTCTTTTACTGTAGTTTTCCTGTCTATTCTATGGTCCCCAAACCATGTTAAAAAATCCGTGCCTCTGCCCCTGTTTAGATTGATCTATTAAGTGTGAGATCTTCTTCAAACATTTGGGTTAATGGATATTTGGGAGGTAGATTGAGGCTAGTGTGTTGTCCATATGATTCAGTTTGCATTTAAGGATTACTATCTAGCTTGGGGGTCAATTCATTTGAATTAAGATGGCAGGATATCAATTTCTCCTCTCAGGGAGAGGTGAAGTGCAATAGTCCTCTAAAGGTTTAGTACCAGGCCCAAAGGGTCAAGTAGTGCTACCTAGTGTTCGGGTGGGGGTCCTGAGGCTGGTGCTTCCTAGGGCGTTTCAATCTTGATCATTTGCTATCCATTCTGGTGCAGAGGTTCACAACCTAGGGGGAGTAGGCATTTGTGAAGGTGGAGGCTCAGAGGAAAGAAAAGTCCCCTGAGGAGGGTAGGATGCACACAAAAGTTTGGTTATCTTTGGTGATAGGTCTAAGTAGGGTAGCCCCCACCTATATTTTATATTGGCTTTGCGAAGAGTGGAGGTAACAGGCTGAAATTGTCTGCGTTTGTTGGAAGGTTTGGGCCAAAAGATCGGGCAGGAGCTGGACATCTTTGAAATGTAATTCATTTCATCACTTTGCCGATAGTATTTCTGTCAATCTGATCTGATAGGCATGAGATATATAAATCGTCAGTGTGTATAATTCTATTGGTACTGCTTATGGCCACATGTTTGTAGGCCTGAATAGATAGGTTTATAATATTAATACATTTTAGGTATAGCTTTTCAGCACAACAGGCTTAGGTGCTGCACGTCACCCAGGGACCACTGCCTAAGTCCCCAGTACATAAATCAAAGGAAAAGCAGCAGGTGACAGCAGATGCATTATTCTTTTATTAAGGAGGTATAAAAGGCAACGTTTCGGGATTAGTCTCCCTTATTCATGCCATACCTGATACAAACTAACAAGTGACTTATATACATGTGTACCACCTTAGGTGGCGCTCAAGTGTATTTAACTCTTTCTATCAAACACTTAACTTACTCATAAGCTTACATTTATACATTTCCTTTTCTGTATACATTGCAGTGTATCCATGATTAGTAAAATTACTAATTTCTTATCTAACTTTCACAAAACAGTTATAATTTACATCTTATCAATATTATTCATACGAATTACTGTGTGGTCCCAGTCTCTATTTAATCCTTTAGGCTCCAGACTCCCTAATTCATATATCCAATATGCTTCTTTTTGCTTTAATAGAATTTCTCTATCCCCCCCTCTACGTGGGAATAACAACTTTGTCAATTATTTGAAATTTCAATTGACTTATAGAGTGGGTTTGCTTTTATAAATGGGCCAGCTAGAGGAGCTTTCACATTGCCAGTTCTAATATTGCTCTTATGTTCAATTATTCTTTCCTTAGCGGATCTGGTGGACTCCCCTTTATATAGGGGAGTCCACCAGATCCACTAAGAAAGAATAATTGAAACATAAGAGCAATATTAGAACTGGCAATGTGAAAGCTCCTCTAGCTGCCCATATTTTAAAAGCAAACCACTCTATAAGTCAATTGAAATTTCAAATAATTGACAAAGTTGTTATTCCACGTAGAGGGGGGGATAGAGAAATTCTATTAAAGCAAAAAGAAGGCATAGTGGATATATGAATTAGGGAGTCTGGAGCCTAAAGGATTAAAATAGAGACTGGGACCTCACAGTATTTCTATGATTATTATGATAAGATGTAAATTATTAACTGTTGTGAAAGTTAGATAAGAAATTAGTAATTTTACTAATCATGGATACACTGCAATGTATACAGAATAGGAAATGTATAAATGTAAGCTTATGAGTAGTTAAGTGTTTGATAAGAAGAGTTTAAATACACTTGAGCGCCACCTAGTGGGTACACATGTTATACGTCACTTGTTAGTTTGTATCAGGTAATGGCATGAATAAGGAGGACTAATCCCGAAACGTTGCCTTTTTTACCTCCTTAATAAAAGAATATTGCATCTGCTGTCACCTAGCCTGCTTTCCTTTGATATAATAATAATACTGTCAGGGTGCCAGGAATCAGACTGAGATGAGAAGTGCAAAAAATAATCACACCTTATAGCAAAAAGTAATAAAAAGTCCATAAGTCAAATAACAAGCAGGAATCAAAACCAGAGCTGGTGTCAGACGAGCCGAGTCAGGGGCCCAAAGCGAGTAGTCAGACGAGCTGGAATCAGAACAAGGAGAACAGCAGAGTCAGGAACAAGCCAGAGATCAGAAAACCAGGAGGGATGTCAGACCAGCAGGTGATACACAGGAGCTCTCACAAACAGGTCTGAGACAACGCAAGGGCAAAGCATACTGAACAGAGGCCCTTTAAATAATAAGTGATGACAATCACAAATTCTGAGACTGCATCCTTTCTCACACGGCTGATGTACACAGTATGGCCATAAAGGAAGTGCAGAAAAAATGAGCAGCAATCACACAGTATGCACCAGAGTCAGCAAGAGAGGTGAGTAACATAGCTGCCAGCAGACAAAACAAAACAGGGAAAAAACCCTGAAAGTTACCCTCCCCTCAACGACCCCTCCCCCGGGGAGGACAAAAGGCTTATTTGGGAAACAGGCATGGAAGGCACGGAGGAGGGCGGGAGCATGAACCTCAGAGGAGGGACCCATGAACGCTCGTCCTGGACCTTCTAGCCCCTACAGTGAAACCAAATACTGTACGCGGCCCCTGGACATACGAGAGTCAATAATGCTGCTGACTACATACTCCTCATGGTTGTCAACAAAGATAGGATGAGGTCGAGGGCAACACAGTGGTAAAAACCGATTACAAACCATTGGTTTCAAGAGGGAGACATGAAAAAAACATTAGAGATGCGCATTGCAGGAGGGAAGGTCAACGAGCGTAGGCCACAGGATTGACCCGTCAGAGGTATTCGAAAAGGACCAACATAATGGGGGAGCCAATACTATTGGAAGGCCACATGAAGATTCAAGTTGCGGGGAGGACGCAAAACTCTCTCACCCAACCTGGTAGTATAGGAGCGGGCAGACGCCTATGATCAGGTCTGGAACTTTTGGCGCTGCATAGAACGATGAAGAAATTCTGAATCTGCCCACCCATGTGGAACGGAGTTGCCGGAAGATGCTTCTCCAAGCAGAATCCCCTGAGACATGAATGAATTGGGCAAAAAGGACGGTTGAAACCCATAATTCGCCATTAACGGGGATAACTTGGAGGAAGCATTAATAGCACTATTACGAGCAAACTCTGCCCAAGGTAACAGTTCAGATCAATTATTGTGGTGATCTGAGACATAGCAATGGAGGAACTGTTGCAGAGCGGGATTAGACCATTCTGCAGCCCCATTGGATTGGGGGTAATATGCCGAGGAGAAAGAAAGCTGGATCCCCATTTGAGCACAAAACGAACACCAAAATCTGGAGACAAACTGGCTACCCCGGTTCGACACTATCTCCTTGGGTAACCCATATAAACGGAAGACCTCCGGGCAAAAATTGAAGCAAGCTCCTGAGCGGTAGGCAACTTCTTCAAGGGAATGCAATGTGACATTTTAGAAAAACAGTCAACCACCATAAGGATAACAGTATTGCCATTGGAAACAGGAGCTTGACAATGAAGTCCATGGAAAGATGTGTCCAGGATGCTCACCATTAGCAATAGGTTGAAGAAGACCCACAGGAAGACGTTGAGGAGTTTTATTCTGGACAAACTGAGGCAGGAGGCAACATACGCAGCACAACATCAGAATGAGACCTGACACCCAGAATTGTCAAGTGACAGACCAAATCATTTGGTTCTTACCTAGGTGACCTGCGGCTTACGGTATGTGGTAAGTATGCAACAAGTTTAGTTTCAAGATTCTCAGGAAGCAAACACTCTACCACTAGGTTTCTCAGGAGGTGCAATGGTTTGTGCAGCCAGGATCTCCTCCCCAAGGGCGAAGTCAGTTAGTACGTATGGTAGCCAAAAAATATGGTCAGGAGTATAACTGAAGTACGGTACAGACTCCTCCTTGGACAGAGGCGAAAATTGTCGAGGAGAGGGCATCAGCCCTAACATTCTTACTACCAGGCAGGTAGGAGACCACATAATTAAACCGAGACAAAAAGCACCCATCTGGCTGTCAGGCAACAAACGTTTTGTTTCAGATAGATAAGTAAAATTCTTGTGGTCAGTAAGAATGAGCACTGGCCATGCTAGTACCCTCAAGAAGATGCCTCCATTTCCTGAGTGCCAAAATTATGGCAGTAATTCCCCTGTCACAAATTTCATAATTGCACTCTGCTGGAGGACAATTTCTTAGAGCAGAAAATCACACAGATGCAACGGACCAGTCAGGCCTAGAACCTTGAGACAAGAGGGCACCTACTCCAGTCTCAGATGCATCGACCTCAAGAACGACAAGGCAGGACAGGGTTAGGATGAGCCAGAACTGGAGCGGCAGCAAAGGCAGTCTTAAGACTATCAAAGGCCTTAATGCCAGTAGGTGACCAATGGAGTGGATTATTCTCTTTACGGATCATGTCTGTGATAGGTTTGACCAAAGGAAGCCTTTTTTTTAATAAATTTCTATAGTAATTGGCGAACCCACAAAAACATTGAATAGACCGAAGACCAACTGGGCGAGGCTATCTGCAGAACTGTAGATAACTTATCAGGATCCATGGAGAACCCTGCACGGATATACATAACCTAGGAAGGTTACTTGAGTCTTAATGGAACTCACATTTCCTCGAGTTTACAAAACAGGTCTTCTCACGTAGTCTCTGAAGAACCCGCTTGTAACATCAGAATGATGAGCCTTCAAGTGTGGGTGAGCTGTCATGAGGATGTCGTCCCAAGTACATCACAAAACACTGTTGCAACATATCTCATAGGACATCATTAATAAATTCCTGGAAAACAGCAGTAGCATTACATAGGCAAAAGGGCATTACAAGATATCATAATGCCTGCTCCCTGGTGTTAAATGCTGTTTTCTATTCATGGCACTCCTTGATCCTAACGGGATTGTACGCTCCTCTCAAATCAAGTTTAGTAAAGACCGTAGCTCCCTCTGAGGCGGTCAAAGAGTTCCGTAATGAGCGGAATAAGGGTAGAATTCTTATGGTAAGATGATTAAGACCCCTATAATCGATGCATGGTCTTAACTCGCCACCCCCTTTTTCTTCACAAAGAAAGAAGCCCGAGTCCCTGCAGGAGAGCAGGATTTGCTGATGATCCCCTGACAGCAGCATCAGCAAACATACTCCTCCATAGCACAATTCTCTGCAACAGACAGAGGGTAAACCTGGCCCCGAGGAGGAATGGCTCGGGTTTGCCAGGTCTATGGCAAATGTAAGACTGGTGAGGAGGCAACGTACCCTTGTCAAAAATGTCTAGGAAACTCTCGGTATCCTCTGGCAATTGAGATACTGAAGACGGGCCACAAGACTTTTAACTGGTTTCTGAAGACAGTGGAAATACATGCGGAGACCACAACAAAATTTCCGACCTGCACCAGTCGAGACTGGGGATTGTGCTTTTGGAGCCAGGGTACAACCAGAAAATACAGAAAGTTTATCACCTGGAACTGGAGGGTTTCAAAATGGAGAGCCCCAACAGCCATGAATAATGGAGCAGTTTCGTGAGTAACAAGTGCGGGCTGAAGGGGCCCCTGCCATCAATGGCCTCAATAGCAAGTGGAACGGCAGAGGCAACAAACAGGAATGGAGTGCTTTGATACAAAATAGAAAAGGTGTTTGAACAGTTTATCTAACAGTTTATGCTTTGATACAAAAGCACTGTCAATGAAATAGCCCGCAGCACCGGAGTCAACAAGAGCCTGGGTGAACTATTGGAGACGTCCAACCGAGGAAAGGACAACCGTGACAAAGGTTTCTCTTTAGCCAGTTCCTGGGGACAAGGATAAACACCACCCAAGGTCTGCCCCCGACAGTACCTTAGGTGTAAGCGTTTCCCAGCCATGAAAGACAAGACTTCAAAAGGTAGGCCCTGTAAACCCACAATAGAGACAGAGACCCTCCCTCCTCATAATGGCCCTCTCCACCGCAGAGAGACGCATAAATCCCAACTGCATCGGCTCAGCAGTACCTGGTGGACTCAGGACAGGAGGCATGGAGGAGAGGGAAGATGGGTCGGGAAATGAACACGTGAGACGACAACGGAACAGGAGGCCTCTCACTTAGTCTGATGTCAATTAGGATCCAAAAAAGACACCAATGGCTTGAGATGTTCTGGTAAATCTCTGGCAGCAACTTCGTCCTTTAATCACATCAGAGAGCCCATGAAAGAAGGCGGCAACAGGGCTTCATTGTTCCAACCTACCTTGCGGCAAGTGTATGGAACTCAATGGCATACTGAGCAAGCAGATCTTGTCACCTTGCTGAATGGAAATAAATTGTTTAGCAGCAGAGGAGGAGCGAGCAGAACATCAAAGACCCTTCGAAAGGCGGCCACAAATTCAGGGTAATTTGAAATCACAGGTTTATTAGTCTCCCACAAGGGATTAGCCCAGGCAAGAGCTGTCTCAAAGAGTACAAGAGATGAGAAATCCCACCTTAGCGTTTTCTAGAGGAAACGCCTCTGAGGTAAACATCTCAAGTAAATGCCCCACTGGTTCGGAACCCTCTGCACTGATTAGGATCGCCCTCCATAACGCTGAGGTAGAGGTGCAGAAATGGACATGCTCCTGGTAGGGACTAGACTGCAGCAACGGAAACAGGAGCAGCCATAACTTGCGGGACACTTAGGTCCAAATGTTGCCAGTGCGAGTCAGGAGGGTTTGCAGGGCTAGTGCAAATGATCCAAGCGGTGATCCTGTTCATCCATCCTGGAAATTATGGCAGGTAACAGGTGGATATTAGCACCTTCAGGCTTCATGGCCCGTGCGTAATGTACAAGGTGCCAGGAATCAGACTGAGACGAGAAGTGCAAAAAATAATCACCACCTTTATTAATAGCAAAAATAATAAAAAGTCCATAAGTCAAATAATAAGCCAGGAATCAAAACCAGAGCTGGTAGTCAGGATGAGCCAAGTCAGGAGCCTAAGCGAGTAGTCAGACGAGCCAGAATCAGGACCAAGGAGAACAGCAGAGTTAGGCACAAGCCGAGATCAGAAACCAGGAGGGACGTCAGCAGCCCAAGTAATACCACAGGAGCTCTCACAAACAGGTCTGAGACAACGCAAGGTCAAAGCATACTGAACAGAGGCCCTTTAATAATAAATAATAATTTATATCACAATTCTGAGACTGCATCCTGTCTCCAACGGATGATGTACACCAGTTCTGGCCATAAAAGGAAGTGCAGGAAATGAGCAGCATCACACAGTATGCACCAGAGTCAGCACGAGAGGTGAGTAAAATGGCTGCAGCAGCACATGGCAAGCAAAAACAGGGAAAAAAAAAAGTCAATACCTCGTTAGGAGGTGCGGTCATCATCAATATTAGTAGAGTGATAGTATGTATTAAACCACTGAATTGCGTTGTATTGTATAAAGCTTGATACAATCCATATACATTTGTACCATTACATCATATATATGAAATAATGCTTCATCTGTGTCAGTCTTCGATTCACTATACAAATCTGTATGTGTGGAAATAACTGACCCTTATATAAGGGCTAGTTTTTCATTTGGGCAACAAAATTAAATAGTAAAATAGCATGTGTAAACCACCCTAAATACTAAAGATAGCATAGTGCTACAATAGTGTTTTGTGATAATAATGTGCTAAAAAACTGTACTATTGTGCGTTTAATGCAGATAGTTTTTAGTGTAAAATAGTCAAACTCTCTTCATATAGACATATGAAAATCGTGGTGCTATATTCAAAGCTTATGTCAGTCAAAGAAAAATATATTATCAAAATGAAGAATTATATAGTGAAATTTAGTGTGGATTGTTAGGTTGCAATAGATGTGTCAAATATCAGACCTTGTTAAAAAATACTAAACTAAAGTGTTTTGTATTAATGACCATATTAGTGATAAGTAAAAACTATACTAAGTGATAATGAATGAGTTATACAATATAAAGTAGTTCATTGTGGTATGGTGATAATCTATATGTGTGGATAATTTATAGGAAAGCAGATAGGTCCATATTCATATTTAGACGTTTGGGGAATAAGGTATTTTAATTGGAAAAATCAAAAGGTTTCCCTCTGTCAAAGTCTGTTAAATCTATTGTATAAGTGGGATGTCGGGATCTGTTCTATGGAGATTAATTTGCAAAATATTAGTGTTTCCATTGTGCTTTAGGTTACAATGTCGGGATACACTATGATATTTATAATTTTTTTCTATATTACCGGACATGTTCGTTCCCACTTATCTTTCTACAGGTTCTACCCAACATATGTACCCCACATAGTTGACATGTCAAAGATATATATATCCTCCACAGAGTTACCATATAATGTGGCTCTGTATCGGATAAGTGATATCTGTGGCTGTGTGATTTAAATCTATTTGTTCTTGGTTTAAAGAATTTACACATTCTACAATTTTTAGTTAGACATTTGAAGACACTTTTTTCTTTAGAATATATCCTAGAAATTCCAGTCATTTGTATGCTTGTCATTCTATTCAATATTGAATAGACATTGGAGCATCTTACGTAGAGACCCCAAATTAGGCCGTTACACCTGACTGAGCGACCAAGATGTGTATATGGAAGGCCCCAACCTCAAAAATATTCTGGAACCCTAGCAAAGTTGTAGTTAACAAACATAATAAGAATACAAGCATACCAAATGACTAGAATTTCTAGGATATTCTAAAGAAAAAAGGTTGTCTTCAAATGTCTAATAAAAATTGTAGAATGGTAAATTCTTTAAACCAGGAACAACTAAATTTAAATCACACACACAGATATTACTTATCGATACACAGCCCACATTACATGTAACTCTGTGTATATAATATATCTTTTGATCATGTCAACTATGTGGGGTTACACTATGTTGGTAGAACTGTAGAAAGATAAGGGATAGGTCGGAATGAACATTTCCGTAATATGGAAAAAAATTATAAAATATCATAGTGTATCCTGACATTGTAACCTAAAACTCAATGGCGACACTTAATATTTTTCAAATTATTCCCATAGGAACAGATCCCTACATCCCACTTATACAATAGATTTAACAGCAGCTTAGACAGAGGGAAACCTTTTGGATTTTCCGAATAAATACCTCTATTCCTCAAAGGTCTAAATATGATATGGACCTATCTGCTTTCCAATAAATTATCCACACATATATCACCATACCATAATGAACTACTTTATCTTGTATAACTCACTCATTATCCCCATTATCACTTAGTATAGGTTTTCTACTTATCACTAATATGGTCATTAATACAAAACACTTTATTTAGTATTTTTTAACAAGTCTATATTTGAAAAATCTTATTGCAAACACTAACAATCACACTAAATTTCACTATATAATTCTTCTTCATTTTGATAATATATTTTTATTTCACTGACATAATCATTGAATATTGCACCACGACTTTCATATAAGTCTATATGAAGAGTGAATATTTTACACTTAAAACTATCTGCATTAAAAGCAATATACTTGTTTTCGAACATTATTATCATGAAACACTATTGTAGCAATATGCTCTCTTTATTATTTAGGGTGGTTTACACATGCTATTTTATTTTTGTAGCCAAATGAAATACCTAGCCCTTATATAATGGTCAGTTATTTCCACACATACAGATTCATTATAGTTAATCGAAGACTGGACCAGATGAAGCATTATTTCATATATATGATGTAATGTAACAAATGTATATGGGATTGTATCTATCTTTAACAATACACGTATTCAACGGTTTAATACATACTATCACTCTCACTAATATTGATGATGATCGCACCTCCTAACTAGGTATTATTATTATAAACCTATCTATTCCGGGCCTACAACATGTGGCCCATAAGCAAGTACCAATAGAATTATACACACGGCACGAATTTATAAATCTCATGCCTATCAGATCCAGATTGACAGCAAATACTATCGGCAAAAGTGATGAATGAATTACGTCATCACGTATCATGTCGGTAATAACAGAAACATCAAATCAGACCTTCAGTATGTTACATGGGAAGTCACATGACTTCTTCATGACAATAACCTAAGGGACTGATGGTTCATCCGAACGACAAATAACACGCCCCCCCATCACGCTATAGATTGTATCAACGAATATCGTCACTAAACATCAATTCAAATTACTCTAATGTTATACAATGCATTTTTAAGTGGAGAGTTACATATAGCTGCCTTTCTATTAGTATACGACTTTTAATTATCTCATATAGAACGCTCTTTTAGCGCCATATGCATACAAGGGGGAGGGTGACGTGATGAGATGGGTGTGTTACAGAATGTATCACTTGTGATTGGCATATTATGTGTATTAAATGACTAACAACAGATTGTAACAATAACAGCCTGATGAAACGGTGTTATACTGAGAAACGCATCCGCTGTGTTTTTAGCTTTGATAAATATCATTTTTAAGGAAAAGTATTTTATACACTTCTTTTGCATCGGGATTTGTTTGCAAGTAAGAACTTGCATAGTGCTTAACCCATGCTTAATTTTTATTTCGGATCCAATCACACCTACAAGCAACTTGCACTTTCTGTTCCTGAAATCTTTGCATGAGTTTAGCCAGGACTACTCTAGAATATCTGGCCTGCGAATAAAGCACTTGGCAGTGCTTCACCAAATGTGAGTGCATTTTGTCTTGCTTATTTCTATTTTATCATATACAAAACATATTGCGCTATGAATGTTCTTCTTTGATCTATTTTAAGGAAGAAGATAATATCTCTACACCTATTGTTGCCACAAGAGGAGAGTTAGCCAGTGTACTTTGGGAATTCTGGCCGGCCTATATAGCACTTGAAAGTGCTTTTATAAATGTGAGTGCAAATTATCCACCTTTTTACACCTTATATACACTCGAAAACTATTACGCCTATGGGAGCCTTCTTTTCTGTGTATATCATAGGTATATCACCATAGTGAGTGGCCATCTCCCTTCTGAAGAGCTGCCCTGATTTTCTTTGTCCATACCTATGGATTTCCCAGCCATTTTCTGTCTCAACCCAAACGGGAATATAAGGGACTATTTAAATATTTACCCCCTAGTATACTCCCAGAGACCCTTCTAGTATCTATTTCATATGCATAATATTCTATATTTTTAATTGATTTTGATGTTTTTTGATTTTATACTTTATATTGAGGTCATACTTTTTATTAGTACCATTTTTAATTGCCATTGCAGTTTATGTACCACTTACACTTGTTATATAACTCTTTGATTTGCTAATTCCTTATGTAATACTTGGCGCACCTATTAATTCACAGTGTCCCAGTAATAGTGTTTTTCAAATTGTGAGGTAGAAGGTATAAGGGCAGAGAGACACTGGATGCCGAGGAGGCACCGCTAAGTATAGAAGACTGTAGGTTAGCTAGACTACAGAGCTAGTCCACCACTCCTCCCAGGGATTTATGCTACTTCCCTTTTGGGGGGGGGGGAAGGAATGGGGATATGACCCCCTCAGCACTAGCAGGGGGGAAAGAATGAGAGGAGGAGCAGTTCGAGATTCACGACCCAGGATACTGATTCCAGGCTAAACCATGTTACCACAGCTAAGGACACAAATACACTATACAGTTCACTGTTTGCATTAAGAAATGACTAAATAGCCAGAGTATAATACCAGTATAAAGAGGGAATCCTATCAGCTTAGATTGCAGGTCACGTGGACGTCACTGGACGTCTGTATAGGCCTAGCATCTTTGCTGCTGGAAGGCCTTCTGCTTGGAGAGAAACTTCTCTTAAACAAAGCTCCCTAGCTCAGGATGGGCCGTGGATTTGTCCGCTGTAGTAAGATGCTGATTACAGGCTGCAGGTCTACTTAGATGTGGCTGGCAACAACTTCTGTGCAGTCAGTGTGCGCCCATACCACCCCACTTCGGCTTCTTAGTTATACAGGCCGTACTCAATCTGGGTTTAGGGCTGCCTGCTCTCCCCGACAGTGGCAAAGAGGCAATCCACAAACATCAAATGCTCAGCACCTGTAGAGTCCTGAATATGTTATGGCCTCTTTCAATCTTACCCCACTGTTAAGTGACCCTTGTTATATACATCTATACACCCGCTTTAAGACACTTCCTTCACATAAGTCCATTGATTCTGGGGATAAATACACAGCCTTGAGCTTACCATCCGGGACCCATCCCCTTCGCCAGACAACCCGAATATCACCCTGCGGTTTGTCCTCGGGGACTCCACTCACTCGCGGATGCCCGGCTCTCTCAGCGTTCTGTGTCTCGAATCCCTCTTCTCGTGTCGGCGGCTTGCGTCCCAGTGCGTGCTTCAGTCACAACAATACGCTTCCAAAATGAACTTAGGCACTTAGTTGATGATGGTGTGGAGGGAGGTTTCTGGCTTATGATACCAAAGATCTTTTTGTTGATAGACCATCCGGTGACCCCCATCTTCAACATTTTGCCAACAGGTTCACAAATCGCTTGACAATGTCGTGGGGTAGACCACTAATAAGCGGTATTCAATTCTGTATTTGATAACCTTTCACAGTGGTTGATGAAATACTCCAACACTGGTGAAAAACTACCAAGTTTCTTAAAAGACACAAAGCAGTTGTTCACTAGAAGTAAGAATCCATAGAGTGGAAAGATAACTATGTGTGGCTAACCACTAGATGTAGTCTCTCTGTATTCCTCTATCTACATGATAGAGGATAGAAGCACTAAAAATTTTTCTATTATAGCAATAAAGATTTCAGTGAAGATTTTTGTAAATATATTCTAAGAGTAACCAAATTTTTACTAACCCATAATTTTTTCGCCTTTGAAGGAGACTTCTTCCTCCAAAGATGTGGGACGGCCATGGGAGCCAAATTTGCCCCATCCTATGCTAATTTATTCATGGGATGGTGGCAGCTGTCCCCAATCTTTGGAGGAAATAATACAGATAGAGGCCATGTAATCTATTACAGCGTTTCATAGATGATTGATATTTATCTGGTGTGTCAGCATTAAAGAGGCAGAGGATTTTGTAGAAAGATTAAATATCAATGTTGCAGGTATTAAATTCACTTTTGAGATAGGCAACAGAAACATAAACTATCTGGATGTCACCCTTAGGGGGGGAAATTTGGGCAAAATGATGTAGAAATATATAGAAAGCCCATATCGGGCTATTCTATTCTACATGCCCATAGCAACCACCCACAAAGGGTCTTTAAGTCAGTAATAAGAGGTCAGTACATAAGATTAAAGAGGAACTGTACAGACAAGGAAAATTATCTTAAACAGGCTGAAGAACTTAATAAAAGGTTGAGATCAAGAGGTTATAACCAAAGAGATATAGATTTGGTAAGAAAATCAATAGATGATCAAGATAGGTCAAAATTTCTGGACTATAAGAAAAAGACTGAAAAAGAAAAATTAGGAAAAGATAAAATAGTAACATTTGTTACCCAGTACAGCAACCAATATGAACAGATTTGTCAGATTATAAGAGATAATCTTTCTTTACTTAAGGCAGATGATGGCCTAGAGGAAACTGTAGGTTTGCCTTTAGGAAAGGACTATCAATATGGAATCGAATAGCCCCACCCAACTAAAATCAGAATCCAACAGAAGAAGTTCATGGTTAGAACACACAGGGGTTTTTAGATGTAGCAATCTGCATTGTAAGGCATGTGAGAAATTGGAACGGAGACAAGGTTTTAGAAGTAGTGTAACAGGAGAAACTTTTGAATTCAGAGGCTGCACTAATTGTAGGGCCACGTACTCTATACATCTATTAACGTGTATTGAATGTGAGGTACAGTACACTGGACTCATTACACGAGAAGTAAATTACAGAATAAGAGAGCACTTATCTAACATTAAGTTAGGAAAATTGACGACTCCATTGGTGCTTCATTTAAAAAACCATCAAATAAAAGTTGTAACACTTTGAGATGGACCATTATTGAATCTGTTAAATCAGGCACAAGAGGAGGTGATAGAGATTCAATCCTAGCAAAGAGGAGGTTTTCTGGATGCACAGCGCTAAGGACTAGGATGCCACAAGGACTCAATTCTGAATATGATTTAATTAATTTTTGGCAGTAGTCTTGGTCTGTGCATCCAGAGAAGCATCTATGGTCATAGAAAGAAATTTTTGGGAAGTACATGTTGTTAGGAAACAAATATTGTATATAATGATATCAATATAGTTATAAATTATACATTAGATATTATTAAACATCTAGTGTTTAACAATCTAAGAATGAACTTGATAAAAGGTCCTTTATAAGTCAATATTAATTGTGAAATTTTTGCGAATTAATTTGAGAAAGTGTCCCTTTTAAAAAAGGAATCCATTAATAGATAAACAGGAATTTAACCTAAACATTTGTCATGATCAATGGTAAATACGACTGTATATAAAAGCAAATATGGTTTAATATTTTGAGTAAATTAAACATGTAAATATGTATCTCATGTATTATAACTTTGTCCTATGAAGGAAAATAAATGGAAGTATTGCAAGGTGCAGAATAACTGATATGACAAGCATAACAAACATAAGTTAAGCACATGAGAATCAAGGGTTAATTCCCAGGCTTTGCGTTTTAACCAATTGGCGATAGCCTGTACATTTAAAATGAGCCGCGGTAGGCTAAATGACCACACTACGATTACGGCCAGCGAGCCGAAACGCGTCAGTGGGTCCCTGGGAATCACCCATGATCTTTCAACCAAAGCTGTTTGACTCTGTAAACAACAGTATTTACCATCTGCTGTTCCTTGAATAAAAGACTTTTAACTGCATTACCGTGGAGGTGGCCTCTATTTCTTTACATTGGGAATCTATAAAGAGGCAATCAAACACGCACTCGGTTATCAGTGATGTTCTCACAGTCCTGTCACCGGCTTGTGGCCTAGGAGTGGCGTGGCGGGGGTTCAGACTCTATAACACTAGCCTACCCGGTGAAGTTCTGGTGAGCGGGTAAGCCTCGTGGGAAGTTGTCACTCTACTGTCTATGTCTATGGTCTCGAGACAGCTAGGCCATCTGATGACAGTGTTTAGGCGAGTGTGGTGTGCGCCAACAAGATAGAATTCACTCAGTGTAAGCATGTCTCTGTGGCACCTCTCAAGGACCTGGCCCTCTGTCGCTCTATCTCTGGATATACCCCACTCCGGCTTTTCCCACGGGATGTAGGGGGGTCCGCTACTCGCAAATCTTATTTGGAGAGCTTGCTGGTCTGGTACAGCATAACTGCGCCCAAAGGCACCCACAACTCTGGTTCTAGTTCCTTCTCTGCCGTTAATCAGGCAACAAACTTGTTCATAGCCATCAAAACACACCACCTGCAGATAAGTAAAAGCTTGACTGGTGAAAGGTACACTTAGGTAATGATTTTAGTGCTTTTTTTGGGTGATATTTAATTACAGAACAGCGGAGCAGAGTAAAGCATGTCTGCTCCTGTTGCTGGCTGACCTCCGCCCTTGAATGAAGAGTTTTTAAAACAGAACATGAATGTGAGAATATATGTTTAAAAAACAATATTGTACTTTTTTAATTGGATAGTATCCTTTTGTTCTTTCATTTTTATGGTTAACCAAAACCATGAGAAAACTCTTTCACCACAGTAACTGTGATATTTTGCTTTAATTTATTCCAACCCATCATGCAAAGTAATGCTTTTACACATGAATTCCAAATAGGTTCATGTAAAAAAAAACAATAGACAATATTTACTTGATATATTATAACTACTACTAGTAGAGAGTACTTCAATGGGACACACTCAACTAAGCATTCCATTCCAGGGACAGGCTACACAAATGAGTGAATGGCCATTACTGACATCCTATTTTATTGTGTTAAGGGCTGTGCAATACAATTATTTGCTTTAGACTATGTTATCAATTTCTTAGCTGTTGAGAAAACCAAGTATCCATGTCTTGGGCTAAGAAAATAGTCAGATCTTCCCTGAAAACCATTATCTCACTTAAAGGGACAGTCTATTCCAGAATAGTTAATGTTTAAAAAGATAGATAATCACTTTCACCAGTTTTGCATAACCAAACATGGTTATATTAATATACTTTTTACCTCTGTGATTACCTTGTGTCTAGCCTCGGCAGACTGTCCCATTATTTTAGTTCTTTTGACAGACTTGCATTTAGCCAATCAGTGCTGACTCCTAGGTAACTCCACGTTAGCCTATATGCACACATGAACTAACGCCCTCTAGCTGTGAAAACTGTTAAAATACCCTGAGATAAGAGGTGGCCTTCAAGGGCTTAGAAATTAGCATATGAGCCTACCTAGATTTAGCTTTCAACTAAGAATACCAAGAGAATAAAGCAAAGTTGATGATAAAAGTAAATTGGAAAGTTGCTTAAAATTGCATGCCCTATCTGAATCATAAAAGTTTTAATTTTAGACCTTATGTTTTAAGGTAGGGGTCTCTTCCTCTCATCCAGAGCCCTGCAGAGCAAGATAAATACATCTCAAGCTAAAATTTCCATTTCTAAAATTCTTTAAAGGACCTCCCCATACTGGCAAAACCTCTTAGATCATATCACCTGAGTAGAGAGCTTTTAAATAATCATGCCCCCTGTGCCCTTGTTGATTTCTATAAACATTTGGTCTGATGATTTTCCTACCAGCAAAATTGGGGTGCTCTATTTGAAGGAATCATCAAAGGAGCTATGATCCTCCTTCATTCACCACTAATGGCTGCATTAAGTGAGCACTGGCTGCATTAATGGAATTTTACCACATTTTTAGTTAATCCTTTATTCTTTGTTACCTTTAGAACCTTTTTCTTACCTTTATTTACTTTTCCGGAGTGTATACTAAGGTATGCTTAGGATTCATACACATGTCTAGGGTACTATATGTACATGAATACAAGGTAAATGAAGGATAACCCGGGCACTCTATGCAGTGGATAAAATACCTTATTCTTTATTTGTTGTAATCCGGTTAAAAACAGGTATCATCAACTGTATCCAAATACTGTGTACTGCACACTGTAAGTAAGCATAGGTTGGTGGTCACTAATGCTGATGCGTTTCGGCTCCCCACGCCGCAGTCATAGCATAATTTAGTGACCATCAACCAAAGTTTAAAAAGGGTTACATCAGTCCCTATTGGTTAACCCCAGACACACCTCCTATGCTGCTTAACTGCCATATTACCTCTTATAGAAGAGTAATCTCTATAAGCACTTCAAAGTAATGCTAGCTAAACCAAGACTGACAGGTTTTAATTGTGACATAGCAAAATGTCTATAATACTCTGGATTTGTGTTGTCATCCTTTTATGATCTGAATAACTACTGTTGCAACTAGAGTTGTATTTGTTCTCACCCATAAATAGAGTTAAACTATATTCAATTTTAATCTAATTTTGTTATTATTATTATTCTCCTTAAACTGTTGTTTACATACATGTGGGTCCATAATCTACAACACAATACTTTAATAATTTAGTGTTGTTGAATTAGAGATCCTTGTGATGTCACTGCAGTAAGTGATGATGTAAAGACAACTACTGTATCACTTAGTGCCAAAAATTATTAAGATCAAATTCGCTGTTTAGGCCAGATGGTCTTCTTGTTTCATTCTTCAAATCCAGAAGACCTCCTCTCTGGCTAATGTGAGATCTCTGTCCCCTCCTCTTGCAGGGGTGGAATGTGTTTGACAATAGTCCAGGTAAGAGAGCTAGGGTTTTTGTCTGAACCTGGTGAAAATGTGTAATTAGGGGTGTTGTGAGTGTACTCATTTTTATGTTGTTTATATGTTCGCGGATTCTGGATCTGACCTACGTGAGGTCATTCCTATGTATTGCAGTCCACATTGTGACACGTGAGCATATAAACAACATAAGTAGCTCTACAGTTAAAGCATCTTTCATGCAAATATGATTCACCTGTGATGGTGCTTATAAAGCCATTGCCGACCGCTAGATATTAACAAGCTATGCAGTCGGTATAGTGGCACCTGAACACACCTTTAGTGCTCAGCCACAAATTCGTGTTGTTTCTGTCTCCTGATTTGAGTACAGTAGGTGCTACCCTATTACCAATTGTAACTCCTCTTCTGTAAGAGAAACGACAGCCCCCTCTGACTATATTTGCTAGGCCATCATCGGCCAAGAGTAGTAGGATAATGTTTTGGATATTATGTTGCAGACTTCCCTATATTGATCGCTATAGGTTGTCAAAAAAGTTGTTTTTTGCGTGTACCCCTCATTGTGTTTCTTGCGTTCTGTTCTCGTCATAAGGAGAGAGTCTCTATCCCCTTTAACTACATCTTTTTTGATACCAAGTATCATCTTTTTCGGATACTCTCTGGATATTAGTCTCTCTGTGAGTTCGCTAGCCTGTGTTTCAAATGTGTTCTTGTTGTGAACAGTTTCTGAGGGTCCTAACATATTGTCCCTTGGCAATCGCTTTAAAGACTTTGTCAGGGTGACTGCTCTTTGCGTGCAGAATAGTTATTTTTAGCTGTTGGCTTACAGAAAATACTTGTAGTAAATATTCCCCTTTATTACCCCCTGTTTCTCCTACAAAGTTACATCCAAATAGTTAATTTCCTTTAGATTAGTTTGAAATGTGAAACCCAAGTTCATATTGTTATTATTGAGGTACTCGACAAAGTGTTTCACCTGATCTATATTGCCCCTCCAGATCACCAAAAGATCATCTATGAATCTTTTGTAAAAAATAATATTGGGCTTGTGCATGTTTCTATCTCCATAGATGTGGGACCTGCTCCCACCCACCACCCATGTAGAAGTGGTGTAGGAGGGGGCAAACTTGGCCCCCATAGTGGTCCCACACCTCTGGAGATAGAAATAGCCGTCAAAACAAAAATAATTATGGGGTGAGTAAAAAATTTGGTCACCCGTAATATGAAACTACAATGTTTCCTCCTCATACTGCCCTGAGTGGGTAAGAAAATACCTTACTGCTTTCAGGCCTTCTTTGTATGGAATAGAGGAGTATAGAGATTTCACATCTATAGTTATCCAACACATTATCCTCATCCCAACCTTATTCTTTTTAGTAGGCCTAGCAAATGTTTAGTATCTTTTAAGTGACTTGGCAGACTTTCCACGAAGGGCTGCAAAAATCGCATCCAACCATTGCGAGAGCCTCTCTGTGAGCGACCTATATCCACTTATGATCGGTCTTCCATGTATCTCTGTACCTGGTTTATGGACTTTTGGTAATGTGGTTGAATGTTGGTCTGATGGGGAACTCTACTTGCATGTATTTAAATGTTTCCTTGTCAAACATGCCTATCTCTCTACCCTCATCTAAGAGGGTCTTGAGCTCATTGCCAAAGCCATTTGTTGGATCCCTTCTTAATGGAATGTATTGTTCCACGTCTGTCATTGTACTCCTAGCCTCTGCTAGAAATTGTCTCCTGTTCATGACAACAATGAGCCGCCCTTGTCTACGCGCTCTTATTACAAGATCTGCATTGTTCTGTAATCTAGAGAGGGCTTCTCTTTATTTTTGTGTTAGATTGGAACCACACATGTTGTGATCTGTTGTTTTCAAATGCAGTTAGGTCCTCCTCCACCCTCCTTTAAAAAATCTCCAGAATGTGTCCCCTATTCTGTATGGGTAGAAGGTCGAATACAGATTACTAAATTTGGAAAAATTTTATTATCAGTCATCCCCTCTGCCCCTGGGAATATAGATCTTCTAGGGCTAACAAATCACAGTCTTCACCAAAGGTGAGATTAGGCCTAGTCGGGGCTTTCAGCTTGTCACAGTCCTTATAAGTGTTTTCAGTTTGTTTAAAAAAATTTCTTAAGAGTCAGAGATCTTATGTGCTTATTGACATCTAATAGTGTTGAAACAAATGAAAAGTAGATGTTGGAACAAAGCTGAGTCCTTTATTGAGAACCTTGTTTCTGCCTCCGTCAGTGTATAGTCAGAGATGTTAATAATGTTGTTCTCTACTGGTACTTTGTGTAGTAGCCTCTTTTTTAATGGATAGTATCCTTTGTTCTTTCATTTTTATGGCTAACCCAAACCATGAGAAAACTCTTTCACCACAGTAACTGTGATATTTTGCTTTAATTTATTCCAACCCATCATGCAAAGTAATGCTTTTACACATGAATTCCAAATAGGTTCATGTAAAAAAACAATAGACAATATTACTTGATATATTATAACTACTACTAGTAGAGAGTACTTCAATGGGACACACTCAACTAAGCATTCCATTTCCAGGACAGGCTGCACAAATGAGTGACATGGGCATTACTGACATCCTATTTTATTATGTTAAGGGCTGTGCAATTACAATTATTTGCTTTAGACTATGTTATCAATTTCTTTAGCTGTTGAGAAAACCAAGTATCCATGTTCTTGGGCTAAGAAAATAGTCAGATCTTCCCTGAAACCATTATCTCACTTAAAGGACAGTCTATTCCAGAATAGTTAATGTTTAAAAAGATAGATAATCACTTTCCCCAGTTTTGCATAACCAACATGGTTATATTAATATACTTTTTACCTCTGTGATTACCTTGTGTCTAGCCTCTGCAGACTGTCCCATTATTTTAGTTATTTTGACAGACTTGCATTTTAGCCAATTCAGTGCTGACTCCTAGGTACTCCATGCTAGCTATATGGCACACAATGAACTAACGCCCTCTAGCTGTGAAAACTGTTAAAATACCCTGAGATAAGAGTGGCCTTCAAGGGCTAAGAAATTAGCATATGAGCCTACCTAGATTTAGCTTTCAACTAAGAATACCAAGAGAATAAAGAAAATGTGATGATAAAAGTAAATTGGAAAGTTGCTTAAAAATTGCCATGCCCTAGACTTGCCCTGGTTCCGGTGGAGGAGGAGCTACACAGCTGTGGCTAGGCTCGTCTCTCCAGTCTCCTGGACATTGTCGGTAGTCTTTTCGCGCCAGCCCCTGGTTTGGGGCTTCCCCTTGGACAAGCTGCAAGAACTACTCCGGACCCATCAACAGTGGCACTCCATCCCACTGTTGGACTTTTGTCATTGGCTACCTGGATTTCTGAGTACTCCCCAACCCACTAAGACCAACTTAAGTCAAAAGGTTTTTTTTTTTCTTCCCCATCACATTTAGCGCCGCTGACCCGGCTTCCTCCTGCTATTAACAAAGCCTAAAACCGCCCCCCTGCTGCTATTTTTCCTACCTCACAATCGGAACTGAGACACTTTCTCTAGACATCGATCCTCCCCCCTCTTGCATCTATCACATCTGACAGCCAAGCGTCAAGTGGGCTCTCCAACTTACCTACCAGCGGCTGCTCTGTTTCCCCGGCCCTGTCAGCTGGGGCTCACCCCTCTCCCTCCCCCACCGTGCTCGCGTGGGGGGGAGTTGGACCGGCTTGAGAGCGTGGACCGGAGGCACAGCTTGTCCCTCTGCTGATCGGCCACCTGGTGCGGCGCCGCCCACTCCCCCCCCCACCGGTGCTGCGTGGGGAGGGGGGGAGTTGAGTGGCGGTCTCCATCGGGAGAGCCAGCTCAGGAGCGCCGGATACATCACCTGGGCCAAAACGGCCGGAAAACGATCTGACAACCGTCAAAGGCCGTACACCACAGGTAGGGGTGTGAGTTCATCTAGCTAGCTAGAAGTCTTACTGCCATAGGAACAGTTGTAGAGGGCAGCAGGGGGCCATAGAACTGCTGGGGGTCTGTATGTGTTGTACCTGAATTTGCTCTTTGCTGAGGCTGACAGCAGTGTGAGCCAGAGGGTTATGTGCAGAGAGCTGAATTCCTGGATCTCACCGGAACATCAGGGTGATTTATTGAACTCTCTGAAGACCTAGCGAAAGTATAGTTTGGAGCCAAATTTTTAGCCTGCATTGCCTTGCTAGACCTGCCCTTTGAAGATTGATGTATCAGGGCACAGAGAGACGGTTTCCTGGACTGCTGTTCTCTGATTCTCTATAGAGGGAAACTGTGGAGGATTTGTGTAATATCCATGTTATAAATTGTGTTATTAAACCTTTATACCTCTCACTGAATGTAACTTGAAGGACGCTGCTCCTGTACTGGGGAAACAGGAAAAGGCACTATAGAGCACTGGCTGATCTGTGCTTCTCAAATATAGGCTGGACTCTCAAGAGTTAATTACTGAAGCAGTTCTCTGTATATATAAAGTGTTATTTTCTTCAATTTTTGTGGGTTACTCAAGCAATATTGGTACCTCATCAAAGTATATCTAAACATATAAGGCTGTGCTAGCTAAGGTGCTGGCAGTTTCTCTGTTTTTGTTTTCTGTATCTTGCAATAATCCACGCTTAAATTTGTATGTAAAATATATTGCATAGGCTATGATCTTAAACTTGACATAAGGTCAAAGGCTGAGATATCATTCATAAATAAGAGTAAATAAAACTGTTATATCAAGAGGGAAGGAAGGGAAGGAGAAGAAAAACACACACCACAGAAAAATTTACTGTTGCAAGTACTATTCTTTCCTGTGCTAAAAAGCATTAAAGACCCTTAAAGCCAAATTGTTATAAATTAGTCTCACATAGCATTGCTTAATTTATGATTTGTAAAGTCAAAGGGTCTCTACCTAAAATACTCTCCTATGTGGGCAGGTTTAACACTGTTATAAACCTTTATTGTTTTTTTAGAATGAGATAGAGGGTGGGAACCCCAATAGGGATCTGCGTCTTGGACTTTCTGGTAAATTAAACTAGAATTCAGACTTATATTTCTGAATATCTTATGTAATAAACACTGCTGGAGCCCCATTAGTCCTTCTTCTGAACTTCCTAAATCAGACCTGACCGCTCATTTATTTCACCTAAGCTTCAGGCCTGTTAGGCCGATTTCTGTACAAGAGTTAATCTACTGCTTCCAAGAGCTCTCTTAGAATTACTATCACTGCTACTCAGCAATAAACTGTTTATACAGAGCAAAGCTGACTCAATCACTATAGTTATTGTTTACCAATGTAACTCATCTTTTTCATTGGGGGGCCCATCTTAGAAAGGCTATACGCTCTGAATCTTTAATTCAGCACACTGATTCAAGGATAAATCCTTGAGGTCAGCGGACTAGGAAGGCCAAATCCTTCGTATTTATATAGTAAAAGAAGATAAACTTATAGATGTAAATATTATTTATCTTTTATGCATTATCAGCATTAAAAAATCCTGTAAGGCAATCTGAAAGGCCTGTAGAACTAAGTACAGTTCAAACTAGCTTATCCCAGGTCCTCCCTGACAATCATCAGGTAAACCTATAGAGCATATGCACTCTTAGTTATAAGTATTATTCCTAGCGACATTGTCTCTCTTGTAACAGGGAGAAAACAAGGACATAATTTGAGCAGAATTTTCTTTCTCTATAACATAATTCGCAGGAGGCACTTGCCTGCCCAAATTCTATCATAGGTCCTTGTGGGTCCCATCTGTGCCTATCCTAATATTGAAGTTAAGGGCAGTCCTAAGTATATCCTCTTTCCTGCTGCCACCACTGGCGAGCGAGCCTACTCACTTCACTTGGCCTAGGCCAATTCCCCCTTTTTTTTTTTTTTTTGTGTGTTCCCCCCATCACCCCACCATTAAATTTGTTGCACTTGCACTATTCCTCCACTTTCTCACTCCCTATCCTCACTATTTTATTGTCAAATCACCTGATTAGTCACTGGGAGGATTCTCCCCTTAGGAATAATTCCCTTTTTATTTCTTAAACACACTGGTGCACATGGAAAAAAAATTTCACACTCACTCGAAGACTCCCTCGCCAATGATGGCAGCAAGGCAAAGAGATAGAAGAGCTAAAAAAACACTACAGACGCCCTGACCGAGGCCTCAATCCCGGCCACACTACCTCTATCATCTGACACCCTTCAACCATGCAAATCTTGATCACTAAAATTTCAGAGGCTCTGGCACCTAACTTGAAGTACTTAAAACTGAGATCAAGCAAGATATCACCTTACTGTCACATGAAGTTTAGACAATTCGCCAATAGAATTAACGAGGTCGAACAAAGGGTCTCAGACCTGGAAGACCTCACCAACATCACATAGTGCCGATCTAGAGGCAGCCAATTCATCTATCACTATCCTGCAAGCCAAATTGGAAGACCTCGAAAACCGTGCCCGCAGGAACAATATACGGATAATTGGAATTCCTGAGGATGGGACCCATGAGAACCTGAATACGCTCATTCAGAAACATTACCACAACTCCTCAAAATGCCACCTAATCATCCTAAAATCATTGTTGAAAGAGCGCATAGGCTAGGGAAACCTTGGACAGACAACAAAGGGAACCACAGGCCAAGACCTGATGATTGCCAAGCTCCTTAACTTTCAAGATAAAGTTACGCTCTTGCAATTCTTTCGTAAAAATCAACCTATACTGCTAGGAGAATCTAAAATCCTCCTCTTTCAGGATTTCTCAATAGAGACATCCTCCAAGAGAAGAGCATTAGCTCCAATCTGTTCCAAATTAATCCAACAAGGCCACCAGGCCACTATCTCTACCCAGCAAAATTGAAAATTACAGAAGGTGCAAACATTCGGGTTTTCAATTCTACTCGGGAGGTAGACCAATACCTTAAAAGAATCTAACTTGTCAGTCAGACATTTATCAGGTCAAAGATAGGACATCAATGCTTCTCAATCTATGTTTATATTCGATGCTGCAGTTTTTTTTTTTTTTCTCTTCCCCTTTTTTTTTTTTTTTCCCCTTCCCTCTTCCACCCTGTGGGACACCATCTTTTCTTATCCTTAGATGGCAAACCTTAAAGTAGTATCTTGGAATGTGGATCGGGATCTCCACCCCCATTAAAAGGAAATCTATCCTCACACACTTGAGAAAACTAAATACTAACATAGCATTTATACAAGAAACTCATCTATCTTCAGAAGAGTCCTTAAAACTTAAAGCAACATGGGTCAAAGAAATCTTCTTTTCCCAGGTGTGGGAAGGAAAAGAGGGGTAGCCATCTTGCTAGGTAAAAAAATAATTCCAGAGGTTAGATATAGTGAAGCAAGTATGCAGGGCAGGTTTGTATTAATAAAGATAAAAATTGATAAAGACATTTATACATTATGTAAGGTCTATGCCCCCAACAAGCTGGACCCAGCTTTTTGGTCTAAATTACAGGCCAAGATACTTGCTGTTCAGGAGGGACATCTGGTTCTTGGTGGAGATTTTAATATGGCTCCCAATTGCCCGCTGGATAGATATAGGCTCACAACAAAACTAACCAAGCAAAAAAGAGATAATCTAGAAACCAAACTACTGAAATCAATTATGCGAACTTGGAAATCAAGGATATATGGAGACTTCAGAACCCTGACGCTAGGGACTTTACTTGCTTATCTAAGGCCCATAAGACACTGTCTAGGATAGATTTACTTCTTATTGATAATAGGGTGGTCTGGGTCAGAGGTGAAGTCGGGCATCCTCCCTATCTTTCTCTCAGGGACCATGGTCCAATCTATGTAGAATTTCAAACGAACCAGCTTAAAATAGAACATCACGTTTCATTTTTCCCTCATTTCTCGCATCAGACTTGAAGTTCAAGAGCTGGCTCAAACTTAGGTTTGCCGAGTATGTATCTCATAACCAATACCATATAGACTCACCTTTGCTTTTCTGGGAGGGCCACGAAGGCTGTTCTTAGGGGGGGAAATAATAGCCTACACTGCTATGAGAACGAGGAAAATAAGATCAAGAGAAAGGTAAGTTACTAACTCAGTAATTAAACTCTTATATTTCTTATCTCTTGGAAAATTCTTCAAGAAACTGGGCGAAATATATCAGAGCTAAGGATGCCAGGGACACTTTTGCGGTCTTCCAGGAAAGCACAGAGAGATTTAAAACTGCAAGCTAGACTTTATAGGTTCGGGAATAAATCCGGGCAAACTCCTTGCCAACTTGGTCAAAAAGAGGAAAAAAATCATCTTTTATTGAACATATACAACAGGAAGGCGTTTCTATAGAAAAACCTGAGGAGATTGCACAAGCATTCACTAGATATTATCAGGATCTTATTTCTATAGAAGCTCGGATCTCTACAGAAAAGGCAATTCTGGGATGAAATTTTCCCATCCTAAAAATTTCAGCTGACTTGGTTCAAATGCTCAACGCACCAATTTTAGAGAACGAGATCACAAAGGTCATTTCAGACCTCCCCGCTAATAAATCACCAGGTCCAGATTGCATGCCGAACGAATTTTATAAAATCATGAACATGGAGATAGTACCCTTATACTCAACAAACTTATGCAATAGCATTTATTCTAAGGCGAGTCAGTAGCCACTTCCTTCTCTGCTTCTAACACGATCCTGATCTTGAAGGGTGGGAAGGACCCCACATTAAAGGAGTCTTATAGACCAATAGCCCTCCTAAACGTGGATTATAAGGTTCTCTGTTTCTATTCTTGCCAGGCGCCTACAGCTATCACTGGGCAACATCATCCACCCAGATCAGGCAGGGTTCCTATTTAAAAGAAATTCCTCTGCAAAAAATCAGAGAAGCTTTGGTCATAACAGAATATTTTTAAGGCGATGTCGGGGGGCCGGGGAGAGGGGGACGCAACGGATCTGGCCATCGTCTCAATAGACGCAGAAAAAGGCCTTCGATTCAATCCACTTTGACCATCTTTTTACATCTTTAAACAAGTTTGGCTTTAAAGGAGAATTTCTGAGATTTGTTACCAATTTGTATAAAGAACCGTACACAAGGCTGCTTGTGAATAATATTATTTCACCACAGATAACCCTCGGAAGAGGGACCAGGCAGGGCTGCCCCCTCTCCCCCCTGCTCTTCAATGTATCAATAGAACCCTTGCAATTATGATCAGATATTCTCTTCCAGGAATTAAAATTGGAAATCAGACCATAAAAATAGCTCTCTATGCGGACGATGTCTTACTATATCTATCTGACACTCAAATCAGCATACCAAAATTCTTGGACATTGCCACCAGGTTTGGTTCTTTTTCAGGCTATAAAATCAACCATGCAAAATCGGAATTATTATGGCTCAGAAAAAACAATAATTCTACTGCCAACATCACTTTCAGCTTGGACATAAATTCTTTTAAATACCTAGGAATTTTCATCTCCTCTAACCCTGTAGAGTTGTATGATCTCAATATCACACCAATTTTAAAAATCATAAGGGAGAAATTGAAAAATTGGCAGAGCCTGCCATTATCTATTTCTGGCCGGATAGCCTTATTTAAAATGGTACTGTTGCCAAAACTTCTTATGTACTCCAGAACACCCCATTAATTATATTGGAAAAAGATATCCATTCACTTAATAGTGCAGTGAGTAAATTTATATGGCAAGAGAAGAGACCAAGGATTTCGTTAAAGAAAATTATCTCTTTCAAAAGAGTACGGAGCCTCGCCTTGCCCAACATTCGTCTTTACAACTATGCATTTCTGGTTAGAATAGTTGCTGATTGGATCTTTCGGAGTAGTAACTATGTAACAAACAATCTAATAGAGGAATCTATTTCTTATCCATATATTCCCTCAGCATTAATCCATTGCCCACCCAAAGAATTACCAAGGGAATCAAATTATGTAAAACTCTTATGGGCCCACTGAGGGCATGGTGGAAAGTGGGTGAAATCTATCTTTAAATTGTAAAGTTTCGCAATTTTTACAATTTCTGGGAAACTCGAAATTTCTGGCAGGGCTAAGCTCCCCACTTTTCAAGACCTGGCACACCCAGGGCTTGAACAGGGCGGACACATTTGGTCGATCAAGAGAGAAAATGTGTTAAAACTTTTGAAGATTTAAAAAATGAATTTAAAATTGACAACAGGGATTTTTTTGCATATTTACAAAGTAGACACTTTGTTACAGAGCTTATGAAAGGAACAGATTGGACCTGGTCCCTGGGCAAACTGGAAAGCTGGCCTAAAACTCTATGATAATGGCAAGAGATCAATCTCCTTATGCTACCAATTGATCAACTCCGGCAAAGCGAATTTGGAGCTAGATGGAATCACACTATTATGGAACCAGATGATCCCTCATTCCAACATTGACACTGAATTCATTCAATTATCAATCCAGAAAGTAGCACAAGCTACTCTGTCAGCTACCTGGCGAGAATCACACATTAGATTATTATATAACTCTTATTTTACCCCCAAAAAAGGTAGTAAAATCCGTAACCATGGCTTCAGTCACTGCCCAAAATGTTCATTGCCGGCAGCAGATTTAATGCACATGATGTGGGACTGCCCTAAAATAAGACACCTCTGGTGGAAATTAGAGTACTGGCTTACTAAAACACTTAAAATCCCGCTATCAGCAATAACACAGCTCCAAGTAATATTCGGGCTACAGAATCAAAATCCACATCAAATAAACGATAAGTTAATCTCCTCTCTATATTGGCATCTAGATACCTAATCTTTAAAAACTGGAAGCTTAAGACACCACCATCTATTCCAGGGATTAAATACTGTTTAAAGAAACAGTGTCTCTTAGAACAAAGAGACACTAATCTAGATAACGAAGAGGATATTAGACAATTTTTCAGCAAATGGTCAATATTTATTAAATCCCTGCCAGATACGGAATAAATGATATAATTTTCCCGTTCAGAAACTCTGAATTGATACTTTTAGGAGTTTGGTAATAATTCTAGTAGAAAGCATTAATCTATTAGGCTGTTTCAGCTTCCACTTTGCGAGGCTCTCCAGAATACAGTTTATCGGGTGAGGAGGGGAGTGGAAACAGACCCTTCCCCCCCCTTTTTTTTTTTTTTTTTTTTTTATTTTCTATGGCTGACCAATTGTAAATTTATTGCCTTGCAAGGCGCAAAATATGTAAATTGAAATTCAATGTATCCCCTGCTGGTATAAATAAATAATGAAGGGGGGAGGCAATGAGAAGGAGGGAGGGAGAGAAGAGAGGAAGGAGCGGTGTAAGCTCTGGCAGCTCCGTCTCCGTCCAACTTGCTGTATTTTCCATGTCAGATAAATGTTTTTCTTTCTTTTTTCTTCTTTATTCATTAAGGCACAAGGTATAGATGAAGGTTGGGAGTTGTAAATCTGCTGATTTTATTATTGACATGGAATCTGTGCTTTCACAAATCTTTCTGTTCTTTTATGTTCTGTTTTTTTGTTTCTTGTGTATATTGTGTTGAAAAAAATCAAATAAAAAGATAAAATTAAAAAAAAAAAATTGCATGCCCTATCTGAATCATGAAAGTTTAATTTTGACTAGACTATTCCTTTAATGGAACATAAAATGCTTCTTCTATTCTCAGATCAAGACTTTGCCTGCATGGAGATTAATTAAACAGAATCTTTCGGATTTTTTTTTAGACCTTATGTTCTAATGTAGGGGTCTATTCCTCTCATCCAGAGCCCTGCAGAGAAAGATAAATACATCTCAAGCTAAAATTTCCATTTCTAAAATTCTTTAAAGGACCTCCCCATACTGGCAAAACCTCTTAGATCATATCACCTGAGTAGAGAGCTTTAAATAATCATGCCCCCTGTGCCATATTGATTTCTATAAACATTTGGTCTGATGATTTTCCTACCAGCAAAATTGGGGTGCTCTATTTGAAGGAATCATTAAAGGGAGCTATGATCCTCCTTCATTCACACTAATGGCTGCATTAAGTGACCACTGGCTGCATTAATGGAATTTTACCAAAAATTTAGTTAACCTTTAGAACTTTTTTCTTACCTTTAATACCTTTCCCTGAGTGTATACTAAGGTATGCTTAGGATCATACACATGTCTAGGGTACTATATGTACAGTTGTATGCAAAGTTTAGGCACCCCTGACAATTTCCATGATTTTCATTTATAAATAATTGGATGTTTGGATCAGTAATTTCATTATGATCTATCGAATAACTGAAGGACACAGTAATATTTCAGTAGTGAAATGAGGTTTATTGGATTAACAGAAAATGTGCAATATGCATCCAAACAAAATTAGACAGGTGCATAAATGTGGGCACCCCAACAGAAATATTGCATCAATATTTAGTAGAGCTTCCTTTAGAAGAAATAACAGCGCTTCTTATAGCCTGTAATGAGTGTCTGGACTCTGAAGGACTTTTCCTCATTGAAAAACATCTCCAGTTCAGTTCAGGTTTGATGGTTGCCGAGCATGGACAGCCCGCTTCAAATATTCATGATATTCATGTCTTGGGACTGGGATAACCATTCTAGAACATTGTACTTGTTCCTCTGCATAAATGCCAGAGTAGATTTTGAGCAGTGTTTTGGGTAGTTGTTTTGTTGAAATATCCAGCCCCGGCGTAACTTCAACTTTGTGACTGATTCCTCAACATTATTCTCAAGTATCTGCTGATATTGAGTGGAATCCATGTGACCCTCAACTTTAACAAGTTTCCCAGTACCGGCACTGGCCACACAGCCCCACAGCATGATGGAACATCCACCAAATTTTACTGTGGGTAGCAGGTGTTTGTCTTGGACTGCTTTGTTCTTTTGCCGCCATACAGCACACCCCTTGTTATGACCAAATAACTCAATATTTGTTTCATCAGTCCACAACACCGTCTTCCAAAATGAAGCTGGCTTGCACAAATGTGGGTTTGCATACCTCAAGTGACTCTGTTTGTGGCGTGTGTGCAGAAAAGGCTACTTCCGCATCACTCTCCCATACAGCTTCTCCTTGTGCAAAGTGCGCTGAATTGTTGAACGATGCACAGTGACACCATCTGCAGGAAGATAAAGTTGTAGGTCTTTGGAGGTGGTCTGTGGGCTGTTTTTGACCGTTCTCACCATCCTTTGCCTCTCCAATATTTTACTTGACCTGCCACTTCTGGCCTTAACAAGAACTGTGCCTGTGGTCTTCCATTTCCTCACTATGTTCCTCTCAGTGGACACTGACAGCTTAAATCCCCCTAAACCATAATGTTGAACAATCTTTGTTTTCAGGTTATTTGAGAGTTGTTTTGAGGCCCCCATGTTGCCACTCTTCAGAGGAGAATCAAAGAGAACAGCAACTTGGAATTGGCCACCTTAAATACCTTTTCTCATGATTGAATTCACCTGTCTTTGAAGTTCAAGCCTTAATGGGTCACCAAACCAATTGTGTGTTCCAATTAATCAGTGCTAGGTAGTTACAGGTATTCAAATCAACAAAATAACAAGGGTGGGGGGCGGAGTTTATAGCTGAAGCAGCAGGACGCATCTGAGAGGAGCTCCTGACTTTAATGAATTTTCATAGCTACTATTTTTGGATATTTCCTTAAAAATTAAAGTATACCCATACTTTATAACAGCCTGAAGAGTATTGAAGATCAGACCTGTATCAGGATTGCTAACTCCCTATGTTCTTTAGCTGAGTCATGAAGAGATCGCCATTGCTTTCAGGGCCTTCATCTTTGTGACCAGGGCCGCCACATTTTACCCCCCCCCCCTGGGAAACTGGGTTACCAGGCAGATATTTAACGCTGCCCCAAAACCTGTGGAGAGGGACCCTATTAAAACTACACGGAAGAAGAGTTTAAGAGGGACTTGATTCACATTATACCGATAGCTACACTTGAGCAGACCGGATGGATTCTAATGCCTGCTTAATACTGGAGTCTGTGGCCCGCCTGTTTAATGAACATTATGAGAGATTGTCACAAGTTTGGTCCGCTGAAGTACATAGTCTCCGTACACTTACTCTCCAAATTGGTAACCGGAGTACTATAGCTAAAGGAAAAAACGAGCAAGGAATCAGAGGAGACGATTCTCATGTACACCTTACAGACCGGGAGATGCCCACCCCACATGGTCGTGAGCCAGGGAAAGACCATGTCCCCAGCACCTCCCAGCAAGCTACACCACTTGTTCTTTCTGCTACGCAATCCACAGCGTGGAAAGGAGACGCCATAAAACGGCATGGGGAGAGAGCTCCCGAGGCCAGGGTCAGTCTACCGAGAGTTGAGAAAGATATCATGGCCAGGACACCACTTCAACTGTCTTGCTCCTCGAGCCAACTTTGGGACAACCTAGAGGAGATAAGCGCTGCCCACAAGGATATAGGAGCACATATGGAGGAAGCCTTAATTTTTATCCAAGAGGAACCCTCGCTCAATCAGCTAACCATCTGGATCTCATTAGGTTGTCATGGATTCCTTAGAGATTTGCCCACCAGGTCTCAGCTCTATTTAACTGCAAGGGCAGAGCATTGGTATGCTTTCAGAGACGTTAAAGCAGGTATTGACTGATCAAATCCTATGTAGAATATAATCAGTGGGACTGTTTTCCTGCATATTCATCTCCACTATCAAGACTCTTTACCCTGGAACTATGTTTACTTTTAGAAACACATGCAGTTATCCACTGGAACTATCTACGATGACCTAGGAATCTGAAATAATTTAATATCCGTATATATATCAGATATGTGGCTTGGGTTTGGGTTAACATGGATGCTGTTACAGGATTATTTGCAGTATATAGCTATAAATCATGCCACCAATTACACGTTTGCAGTTTCTCCCATCAGAGACCCTGACAATCCACGGAGTGTACATGAACGCTTAACCTGCACAGGGTACCAATATTTTTATTTCTTAGTATATGGGTGAATACATCTATGTTCTATGGTTGTCATATGTTTTAGAGCCTTATTCTGTGTCTAAATTGCAGACCTGTGTGACATTTGGATTGAATTTCCACAACTGTATCTGTGTATGTTGATTGATATTGCTTGTTGAAATACATGAAAAATATATCCCTACCACGATGATACATCTTGTAATGCTGCTATAAGTCTATACATAGATACCAGGCTTCTCCACTAGAGGGGAGTAAAGTTTTACCTATAAAGTTTAAACTCAAAAGAGTATCAACACCTTCCCAGTTTCAGGATTAATTGTATTGTTTAGTTGAGAACCATGTCATTAATTGCACACAGGAAGTCTCTCCCATCATAGGCACCAACAATTCTTAGAGTGCACAGAAACGCTTAACCTACAGAATGTATCAACAGTTTTATCTCTTAGTACGTAAGTGTAAATTCTGGGGCAGGTGCTGACTATACCAGATTCAATTAGGTAGATTGGTAAACATATTAGCTTTCTTTCTTGCCTTTTATATGAATATATTTATAGGTTATTATAGTGTTCCAGAGTATAACTCAGTGTTTAAATTACGGACCTGTGTGAAATCTTGATAGCATTCCAACACCTCCCCTTTTGTATGCTCATTGATATTGTTTTGTTAAATGCATGAATAATATATTCCTATCATGGTGATGCATACTGAAATGTTACTATAATATTACACATAGATACCAGGCTTCTCTACTAGACGGGAGTAAAGTCGCTTCTAAATTTAGGAGTGTATCATTGCTCTCTGTTCTATCCACTTTAGAACAGCCCTTAGACTGAAGCGATCACACTCCAGAAAGACTTGGTGTACACCTATCAAATATCGTATATATACCCTCTTATCCCTAAGTGTCTGATTAGTGGTAATAACTATTCATTTTGCTATCTTCTTGCTCCTTCTACCTAGCTATTATTGTCCCTTATTCAATTTGATTTGCATCATTCTCTGCAGCATCTGGGTCCCAAGAGTGGCCTGATTTGTTACTTTATTTTATCCCCAAAGTCCCCCACTATTCCATCAATCTAGCCCTGGAGGTCCAAATGAGGCCACCTTATGTTTTTGGGGAAATTTCTACTTCTTTATATATCTCATTACACATTAAGGGGATTCACCTTAATGGAAAATAGGAGGTTCACTTTTTATTTGCTTTCTTAGGCAACATATGTTTACCTAGTTTGATAAATCTTTATTGGGAGATTAAGTTCGTTAGTGATTGTTTTCTCTTGTATGTTGTAACCCTGCAATATAAATTGCCTGTTGTACTTATGTTTCAACCTCAATAAAAATAGTTTTGTAGATATGAATGTCAGTTGGTTACAAGAGAAGGGGCGAGAAGTAGGTCTTGAGCAGAGTAAAGGGGACGGGAGGGAGAGTTTCTAGAGACGAGTTTGGAAATATAGGGTGGAGCAGTGTTATTGAGAGTGTTAAAAGTTAGTCAGGATTTTGTGTTTTATTCTGGAAATTGAAATTGAGAGTTATATAAAGTCTTATTTGTGTCTTGTGTGAAGACGTGGCATATTTTGGAGATGTTTTTAAGGAGTAGATGGCAGGAACTGGCCAAGGACTGGATGTGGGGAGTGAAAGAGAGATCTTTCTGATGTGTAAATGAAGAAGAGAAGGGGACCAAGGACAGATCCTTGTGGTACCCCAACAGAAAGTGGTAAAGGATCAGAAGAGAAGGTTACACTAAATTTCCAGTTAGACAGGTAGGAGGAGAACCACAAGAGGGCTGTGTCACAGATGCCAAAGGATTGGAGGGTTTGGAGAGAGTGTGGTCAACAGTTTCAAAGGCTGCAGACAGATCAAATAGGATTAATAGAGAAAAGTGTCCTTTTGATTTTGCTGTATTAGGTCATTAGTAACCTTAATGATTGCAGTTTCTGTGGAGTGTTGGGTGCAAAATCAGGATTTCAATGGATCAAGTAGGGAGTATAATGTGAGGAAATGTGATAAACATGTATTTAAGAGCCTTTCCAGAAGTTCTGAGACAAAGGGGAGTAGGGAAAAAAGGCGATAGTTGGATGGGGAGGATGGATCGAGAGAAGATTTTGTTGATAACAGGTGTGATTAGTGCATGTTTAAGAGATGAGGTAAGTACCAGTGCTGAGGGAGATATTAAAAATATGTGTGAGCATTGGAGTGAGAGTAGGAGAGGGAGGGCAGTAGTTGTGAGGAGATGGGATCAAGGGGTAGTGAGTTGAAAGGAGGATATAAGGACAGAAGCTTCTTCCTCAGTAGCAAAAAAGCTGGATCTGTGGCTTTGTGGGTTTTGAACATTGGTAAATGGTTGAGGGGGTTGGAGACTGGTAGTGTGTTGAGAGATGATTTAAATTCTGATAGAATCTGTTTAGTTGGTGAAGTGGTTGGCAAAATCTTGAGCTGAGAGAGAAGTGGAAATAGGAGATGAGGGTAGGCAGAGAAGGGTGTTAAACGTGTAGAACAGACATTTTGGGTTTGAAAAAAAGAGTAGAATAAGAGAAGAGAAGTAACTCTGCTTGGAGATGTTAAAGGGACAGTCAACACCAGAATTTTTGTTGTTTAAAAAGATAGATAATCCCTTTATTACCCATTCCCCAGTTTTGCATAACCAACACTGTTATATTAATACACTTTTTACTGCTGTGACTATCTTGTATCTAAGCATCTCCTGACCGCCCCTAATCACATGACTTTTAGTTATTATCTATTGACTTGCAGTTTAGCCAATTAGTGCAGTGTCTGCCACAACTCACGGGCGTGATCACAATGCTATCTATATGGTTTACCTGAACTACTCTCCCCTGCTGTGAAAAGCAAATACAAAAGCATGTGATTAGAGGCGGACTTCAAGGGCTTAGAAATTATCATATGACCCTTTCTAGGTTTGCTCTCAACTAGAATACCAAGAGAACAAAGCAAAATTGTTGATAAAAGTAAATTGGAAAGTTGTTTAAAATTACATGCCCTATTTGAAAAATAAACGTTTTTTTGGGCCTTGACTGTCCCTTTAAGGGCAGAAAAGCATGAGTTTAAGATGAACTTGCAATGAAGTAATTCAGTGGAAAACCGTGATTTTCTCCAATGTCGCTTTGCTTAGCAGTGAGGGAACATCTATGAAGGTAATGTGTCAGAGGAGTATGCTAGGGCTGAGCATAGGTGTGTGACTTTTAAACTATAGAAGGAAGTGCCAAATTGTCATGGACTGCTTTAAAAGTGGAATTATAGTGACTGATATATTGGTCTGGGCAGGAAAAGGAGTAGATGGAAGAGAGCAGATGTTTCAGAGAGTTTGAAAGATGTTGCTGAGCTAGTGACTTAATGCTCCTGTGTAGTTTGGTGTGAGGGTTAGAAAGAGGGAGAGCAGTATGAAGTGTTGTGATGTTACAATTGAGGAGTTGATGGTCAGAAAGAGGAGAGGGGGGATTTGTGAAGTTTGAGAGAGCTGAAACTAAGGGAGCTCCCATCTTTATGAGTGGGAGAGGTGGACCATATTAATATACCATAAGAGGAAGCGAACTAGAGATGTTTTTTTGCAACAGGGGTAGCAGGATTGTCGATAGGCAGGCTTAAATCCCCAAGAATTATGGCAGTGATGTCTGAGGAGAGGAAATATGGTAGCCAGGATGCAAAATGATTGAGAAATTGAGTTGAGGAGCCAGGGGGAGATATATAACTCAACACATAGAGAGAGAGGAGACAATAAGCAAATCATGTGGATTTCGATGGAAGAAAATGTGAGGGAAGAGATGGGTTGTATTTGTTGAACAAGAGGAAAATAAAATACCTACACCACCTCCTTGCCCGTTTCCAGGCTTTGGGTGTGGCTGAAGTGGAGACACACTTATGTGACAGTGCAGCAGGGGAAGGTTTCTCACAGAAGGTTGAGAGACAGAAGGTTGAGGGCGTGGGAGATGAAGAAGTCGTTGATAAAAGTGAGCTTGTTGCACAAAGAGCGAGAGTTCCAGAGTGCACAAATTAAGGGGGTGTTGGTTTTAGATACAAAAGGAACTTGGATAAGGTTTCCAAAGTTCCGGTGTTTAGGTCTAAGGCAAGGACTACATAGGTGGGTGAGTTTAGGAAGTTGTGGGGGATCAGGATTGGGGGATATAACACCAGCAGTTAGTATGACTAAGAGGGAGAGTGACATAAGATGAGATACAAATTTGCAATATTTAGAGTGTCTTTGGAATGTGTCACAGGGGGGAGAGAGAGTTTATGTGTGTGTGGAGCACACACATAAATAGGGATGGGTCGATGAATGTAGCAGGTGGTGGGGGAAAGGAGTAAATGAAAGATATTCACCTAGATTACGAGTTTTGCGTTAGAAGCTGTGCGGTGCTAACGAGCAGTTTATGCTCACCGCTCACTTGCAGACAGCTCTGGTATTATGGTTTTTTAGAAACCCGGCGTTAACCGCAAAAAAGTGAGGGAAGAGCAAAATTTAGCTCCACATCTCACCTCAATACCAGCGCTGCTTACGTTAGCGGTGAACTGGTAAAACGTGCTCATGCTAGATTTCCCCATAGGAATCAATGGGAGAGAGCCAGCTGAAAAAAAAACATCTGCAAACAAGCAGTGTAAAGCTCCTAACGCAGCCCCATTGAGTCCTATGGGGAAATATAAGTTATGTCTACACCTAACACCCTAACATGAACCCCAAATCTAAACACCCCTAATATTACACTTATTAACCTCTAATCTGCCGCCCCCGACATCGCTGACACCTGCATTATATTATTAACCCCTAATCTGCCGCTCCGGACACCGCTACCACCTACATTATAGTTATGAACCCCTAATCTGCTGCCCCCAACATCACCGAACTCTACATTATATTTATTAACCCCAAATCTGCCGCCCCCAATGTCGCTGCAACCTAACTACATTTATTAACCCCTAATCTGCCGCCCACAACGTTGCCACCGCTATAATAAAGTTATTAACCCCTAAACCTAAGTCTAACCCTAACCCACCCTAACTTAAATATAATTACAATAAATCTAAATAAAATTACTACAATTAACTAAATAATTCCTATTTAAAACTAAATACTTACCTATAAAATAAACCCTAAGCTAGCTACAATATAACTAATAGTTACATTGTAGCTAGCTTAGGGTTTATTTTTATTTTACAGGCAACTTTGTATTTATTTTAACTAGGTACAATAGTTATTAAATAGTTATTAACTATTTAATAACTACCTAGTTAAAATAAATACAAATTTACCTGTAAAATAAAACCTAACCTAAGTTACAATTACACCTAACACTACACTATAATTAAATAAATTAACTAAATTAAATAAAATTATCTAAAGTATGAAAACTCCCCACTAAATTACAGAAAAAAATAAAATAATTAGATTTTTAAACTAATTACACCTACTCTAATCCCCCTAACAAAATAAAAAAGCCCCCCAAAATAAAAAAAAGCCCTACCCTACCTTTAAGTGACGTCATCCAAGATGGCTTCCCTTCAATTCCGATTGGCTGATAGAATTCTATCAGCCAATCGGAATTAAGGTAGAAAAAATCCTATTGGCTGATTGGAACAGCCAATAGAATGCCAGCTCAATCCTATTGGCTGATTGGATCAGCCAATAGGATGGAACTTCAATGCTATTGGCTGATTGCATCAGCCAATAGGATTTTTTCTACCTTAATTCTGATTGGCTGATAAAATTCTATCAGCCAATCAGAATTCAAGGGGCACCATCTTGGATGACGTCACTTAAAGGTACCGTCATTTAGTAAGAAGACTCCGGATGAAGAGGATGCTCCGCGTCGGATGTCTTGAAGATGGACCCGCTCCGCTCCAGATGAATGAAGATAGAAGATGCCATCTGGATGAAGTCTTCTGCCCGTCTGGAGGACCACTTCTGCCTGGTTGGATGAAGACTTCTGCCCGTCTGGAGGACCACTTCTGCCCGGTTGGGTGAAGACGTCTCACGGTAGGGTGATCTTCAAGGGGATGGATCCGCTCCACGCCGGATGGATGAAGATAGAAGATACCGTCTGGATGAAGACTTCTGCCCATCTGGAGGACCACTTCTGCCCGGTTGGATGAAGACTTCTGCCCATCTGGAGGACCACTTCTGCCTGGTTGGGTGAAGACGTCTCACAGTAGGGTGATCTTCAAGGGGTTAGTGTTAGGTTTTTTTAAGGGGGGATTGGGTGGGTTTTAGAGTAGGGTTGGTTGTGTAGGTTGTGGGTTTTAATGTTGGGGGGGTATTTGTACTTTTTTTTTTACAGGTAATAGAGCTGATTACTTTGGGGGCAATGCCCCGCAAAAGGTCCTTTTAAGGGCTATTTGTAATTTAGTGTAGGGTAGGGCTTTTTTTATTTTAGGGGGCTTTTTTATTTTGTTAGGGGGATTAGAGTAGGTGTAATTAGTTTAAAAATCTTGTAATTATTTAATTATTTTCTGTAATTTAGTGGGGGTTTTTTCCGTACTTTAGATAATTTTATTTAATTGTATTTAATTTAGTTAATTTATTTAAGTATGGTGTAGTGTTAGGTGTTAGTGTAACTTAGGTTAGGTTTTATTTTACAGGTAATTTTTTTTTTAACTAGGTAGTTATTAAATAGTTAATAACTATTTAATAACTATTATACCTAGTTAAAATAAATACAAAGTTGCCGGTATAAAAAACCTTAAGATAGCTACAATGTAACTATTAGTTATATTGTAGCTAGTTTAGGGTTTATTTTATAGGTAAGTATTTAGTTTAAACTAGGAATTATTTAGGTAATTGTAGTAATTTTATTTAGATTTATTGTAATTATATTTAAGTTAGGGGGGGTTAGGGTTAGACTTAGGTTTAGGGGTTAATTCATTTAATATAGTGGCGGCGACGTTGGGGGCAGCAGATTAAGGGTTAATAAATGTAGGTAGGTGTCTGCGATGTTAGGGACATCAGATTAGGGGTTAATAATATTTAACTAGTGTTTGCGATGCGGGAGTGCGGCGGTTTAGGGGTTAATATATTTATTATAGTGGTGGAGATGTCCGGTTCGGCAGAATAAGGGTTAAAATATTTATTTTAGTGTTTGCGATTAAGGGGGGCCTCGGTTCAGGGGTTAATAGGTCGTTTATGGGTGTTAGTGTACTTTTTAGCACTTTAGTTAAGAGTTTTATTCTACAGCGTTGTAGTGTAAAACTCTTAAAGGGACACTGAACCCAATTTTTTTCTTTCATGATTCAGATAGAGCATGCAATTTTAAGCAACTTTATAATTTACTCCTATTATCAATTTTTCTTCATTCTATTGCTAATTTTATTTGAAAAAGAAGGCATCTAAGCTATTTGTTTGGTTCAGAACCATGGAAAGCACTTGTTCATTGGTGGATGAATTTATCCACCAATCAGCAAGAACAACCCAGATTGTTCACCAAAAATGGGCCTGCATCTAAACTTACATTTTTGCATTTCAAATAAAGATACCAAGAGAATGAAGAAAATTTGATAATAGGAGTAAATTAGAAAGTTGCTTAAATTTGCATGCTCTATCTAAATCCCGAAATAAAAAATTTGGGTTCAGTGTCCCTTTAACTACTGACTTTAAAATGCGGTACCAGGCTTGACAGGTGAGGGTTTACCGCTCACTTTTTGTCAGACTCGTAATACCGGCGCTATGCAAGTCCCATTGAAAATATAGGATACGCAATTGATGTAAGTGGATTTGCGGTATTTCCGAATCTGGCTAAAAAAGTGAGCGGTACACCTGTACCTGCAAGACTCGTAATACCAGTGGGTGTTAAAAATCAGCGTTAGGTCCATTAGAAAGCAAGACTCGTAATCTAGCCGATAGTTTGTTGAATAGACAAGAGGTGGTTAAAAAGAGCATAAGGATATGGAAACATTTTCAAAAAGGGAAAGAGTGAAGACATAAAACACAATGTTAGATGAGTACTTGCCACTTGTCAAAATCCTTATTCAATTCTTGTGTAATTCTTAGCTTAATTGCCTCACTTACAAAATGCTCATTTCAGAAATGTGAACAAATGCAATTATGAAATTGCACACTGCCAAGACAATGCACCCCCAAGCTAGTGTTAAATGTATAGGCAGCGCCGTTAGCTGAGTCCACTAAATTAGTTGATTACTGAATCAAAGACAGTTTAAAAGGCCAATTAGAACGTTTATAGATAAATAAATGTATGGGAATTTGATCCATCATGTTTATTTTTTACTTGAAATAGCTGTTTTTGCTCACTAAAATTATCACCTATTGTTTTCAAGGATATGCCCGTTTAAATCTCTTTTTTGTACGCAGAATATAATAGGTGTTAAATGCTAATTAAAGGGACATGAAACCCATTTTTTTTTCTTTTATGATTTAGAAAGAGCATGCAATTTAAACATTTTTCTTATTTACTTCCATTATCTAATTTGCTTCCTTCTCTTGATATCCTTTGCTGAAAAGCATATCTAGATAGGCTAAGTAGCTGCTGATTGGTAGCTGCTCATATATGCCTTGTGTGATTGACTTACCTATGTCCAATGCTATTTCTTCAACAAAGGATATCTAAATAAAGCAAATTTGATAATAGAAGTAAATTGGGATGTTGTTTAAAATTGTATTCTCTATCTGAATCATGAAAGAAAAAAATTGGGTTTAATGTCCCTTTAAGGCTTGGGATTTCAGTGAGCAAAAACTGCTATTTCAGATACAAAAATATCTCTCTCTTTACCACCCCAACTGTGAGGTTAATCTATGTTGTTTTTTCCTGTTTACATAGCTTTTACATATATTTTACATACTGTATATGAATGTTTGTTTTTTGTAAAATATATATCTATGGCTATCTATATATTGTATATACAGATATATAGAAATATGTTTTACAGTAAAAAGAACAACATAGGAATTTCAAGTAGTTCTATTTGTCGTGAGTGAGCTCGTCTCAGGTGCAGTAATAAAGAGGTCCAGACCAGATATTTATCAAACAAGGGCTCACCTCAGGAGAGGTAATCTTTATTACACTGTTGCAACAGTGTCCCAGCACAAAAACACAGCAACGCAAGACTAACACATTTTCATATACATGCATTTTTATACTATTACAGTTCCTTACAAAGCAGAGAGCTAATTGGCTGATAATGATTGGCCAATAAATCTCACGTAATTAGTGGTTACTAGGAAAGGGAAAAAAAAACAGGTCCTCTATGTTAAAATTTGGGACATATGTTTTCTTGGAATGTGACCAGAGGCTAGTTGGCTAATTGGATTGAGAAGCTGATACTGTACAGAGAAGCCTTGGATTTTACCTTGAGTTTCAGATATTTAGAAAACTTTGTATGGGAGAAGCCATAACTTTAAGATGTACTGATACATACTTATTAGGCTAAAAGTAAGTTGTTAAAGATACATCACTTATTGGAAAATACAGAAGTAATATATCTGCAGTTTCAGGAAAGTGTTCAGTAAAAGAAAAGGAAAAGTTTGGTTAAACATATAAAATAATGAAAATAGAATAAGCAGCTCATAACATTCCCCCCTTTGATCGCAAACGTCAAAGTGCCGCGATCACAAAAAGTAAATGCAACTCATGGCGGTTTGACAATCACAATGCTATTAGTACATGGGTGCTCGCGTCCAAGATGGTTCACAGGACTACAAGAGGGTAAGCAAAAACAAGGTAGGAGTGAAGTTATTAGGTAGTAGGCAATTCCGCTATTACCGGACGCTAGTCGCCATCGGGTGGAGTAGACAACTACCTAAACATTCCTATGCTGTATATGTGTGTGTGTGGTATGACATATGTGTGTGGCATGACATAGTGCCGAAACATCCCCTCCAAGATTTATTAACAACAATTAACAATCCCCATCATTCTTGCAGAGTTGATGGCGAATAGTGGGTTGTCAGACAGTATCATGGCATGTTTGGGAGGTGAAGGAATTCTGCACCTGTGAAGAAAATATAGAGAGTGTAAGTATAAGGTAATGCAATATGAAAGCAAAATAAAAAAATACAGAAAGACAATGAGGAAATAGAAACCACCAGGGAGGGAAAAAGGAGTGGGTTATGGGTATACAGGCTACGACCGGGTTGGCCATCAAGGTAGATAATGGTCCATGGTCTCTCCGTGGCCAGTTTCCCAATGTAGGAAAGTTCTAGACGATCCTAGGGACGTAGTGCACCCTGCATAGGGATAAGACAGGGAATTTTAGGGCACAGCTGGTGGGTAGGCAATAACATTGTAAGATCAAGAGGTCAAAAGAGACATAGAGTAGGAGAGAAGTAGGTGAACTCAAAAGAAATCAGGGTCAAGAGAGATCTCAACATGGTGGGGAGATTCAAAATGGATAGAGGGAAACAAGTATTGGGAGAAGAATGAGACACTGTGAAAACATTCTTGCATGTAGAGATTAGACCAGGTACACATTGTATACAGCAACACATCAGTATAAGGCATACTATAATAACAATGCCATACAGAAAAAGGGAGTGTAACCATCCCAAATTAGGTAGCCAATCAAAGAGATGGTTAAAAATACCTCCAAGGCCAAATTTGTCATCAATCACATCTTGGACATCCTGGGATAGGGACCTAATAACTGTGAGATGGTGACTCAAATTAAGTGATTGACCAGTAACATAGGTACAACATTCTTTGCTCACAAGACTACACCCCCTCCCCTCCTTGGGAAGCCAGGAGGTAATCAAGGGCCATCCTATTCTGCAATGCTAGTTGTCTAAGCTGCTTCAACTCTTGGGCCACACTCTGAACAACTCCTGCACTCTCATTCATGAAGGTCTGTAGTATCACAGATAACATGATGATGTCCTGATGATTCAGGTAGACACCAACGGCCGGGAGGATAGCTCGACCAGTTGACTCTCCAGCATACTGTTGGACAAGGGGGGGCAGCAAGCTTCCAGATTCACGTTTATTGTGAATTGGGCCCAAGGGCAGCATGGGGACAACACGGATGGCTGGGGTTACCACACCCAGGAAGCAGATGGCTGTAGAGTTACCAGGGAGGACTGACACCGCTGTCTGTCCACATATCAATACAACCCAGGGGGTGGTCTGCTGAGGAAAGATTGTACAAGGGATGGGGAAACAAAAGTACAATTGGGGCCCTGGAGGAAACAAAAAAGTGCAGTGAGATTATGATTCACAGTTAGGATCATACCAGAGGAATTTACCAGCCGGAAATGAGTGCCATTACTGGAGATTACATACTCACATAGGGAGGCACCCAACCTCACCGTACCTTGGCCAATTTCCCTGCAGATAGTACCATATGAGGTGCCTCCCAAAGAGATAAAATTACCTGATAGGTTAAACAATGAATGGTGTACCTGGAGGAATAAAAGTAGACAAATCAAAGGTAAACAAATCAACATTAATACCCATAAGAGGAATGCCCCCCTTATGATGAGTGGGAATGTGAGCACAAATATAACAATTGCCCTCTGTGTGATTGGCTATAGTTTTGAGTAATGTGTGAGTTTAGTCCCCATTCACCTAAAGAATCGTTCTCTGTGGACAATTCGGCATTAAGTAAATTATCATTATGGGGAAAGAATCATGGGGGTAAATAGGGGTTGTGGCAGAGGTAGTTACAGGGGAACATCAAGCAAGAAGGGGTGACTTTCATTTCTCAGCTACCCACTTCATAATTTTCAAACCACATTCACTAGTGGGGCTATGCAAATAGACTGGATAACAAACCCCTTAGGACCTTTAAATACGAACTTTGAGTATAATTACTTGGTGGGCAGCTAGTAGTGGGAGGGAAAACTGCCACAGATACAAGGTTACCAGAACAAGATTATTTAGTAAAGGGGTTAGGACAAACACACTGACCAGAAGACACATATTGGGAAATAGAGTAAGAGAGCATGGTCAAAAGTGTGACACAAAACAAAGGAGACATATTGAGGGATTTTACTCAAGATATCAACAGAGGAGTGAGACAATGAAAATAAGAGTTAGAAATACAGATCTTTCAGTTTCACTCATTCAGCTAGTGAGATTTCACTATTTCTGGTTAGTCTGAGTTTCAAACCCGGAAGGGTCTGAATTAACCAATCGTCGTCAGGGGTCTTGGTTACCCCTTCTTCAGAGGCCTTGGTTGCCCCAGCTTCTTCTTTCTTTGGCTTGTTGCAGGCTGCTTCTTTTTCTGGGCTGTATCTTTTACACCTGGAGTAGTGGATCCAAGAGTCGACCTTGGCAACGTTGATAGCTGTTGGAGTAGTCAGCAAACCAGGAAGGGACCTTTCCAGAGAGGCTGCAGTGGCTTCTTTTGAAAAGTCTTGACCAAAATGGAGTCACCTGACTGGAAGGGGTGTGCAGTCACATCCAATGGCAAGGGCTGAGAGAGAGAGACATGTCTGTGGAGAGAATGTAATTGCTTTTGCAGTTGCAAAAGATAGGCAGTTAATTATACATCACCTACTGCAAAGTCAGGCAGGTGTAAAGTGTTGGCACTATACAAAGGAGGTGGCCTACCAAACAATAGTTCATATGGTGAGAGCTTGAGGGTCCCCCTATGGTTTGTGTGAGTCCCATACAGTGCTATGGGCAAAGCATCTACCCATTTAAGGCTTGCTTGAGAACAAATTTTAGCAATAGTCTGTTTTAGGGTCTGGTTCTTTCTTTCCACTTGGCCTGATCTTTCTGGATGCCAAGGGGTATGGAGATGCCAAGTAAAGCCTAAGGCTAATGTCAGTTGCTGAATAATATTACTTGTGAAATGTTTTCCTCTGTTAGATTCAATTAATCTGGGAGGCCAAACCTGGGTATGAGTTCTTTTAGCATTCACTTGGCAACTTCTTGGACTTTCACAGTTCTTGTAGGAAAGGCCTCGACCCATCCAGTAAGTTGGTCCACTATCACAAGTAAATGTTTGAAACCCCTACAGGGAGGTATGTCAGAAAAGTCAATTTGTAAACGTTCAAAAGGTTGAAATGCCCATGGGCGTCCACCTTTAGGTTCCCCCCTTGGATTGAATTGAGCACGTCTCACAATTCAATACAACTCATTTTGCAGCTTGATGGGGGGGGCAAACCACTGTCTGTTAAGGGTTTCAGCAAGTTGTGTGGTACCTCAGTGTGTTTGGTTATGCAGAAAGGATATCATATGAGAGAGGTGCGGTTGAGGTAGAGCAGGGCATCCATCTGGAGTGGACCAGATACCAAAAGAGTCATAGGTAAGACCAAAAACAGTCCAGAGGTGAACAGTTTGTTCAGGAAGAGAAGTGTAAAGAGAAGACAATGTAGTGTAAATGGCAGAGAAGCTGCATGCTAAGCAATTTGATCAGCATAACTATTACCAAGTGAAATGGGTTCCTGTGAGTCGGTGTGTGCTTTGCAATGCATGACAGAGATGGAAGTGGGTAAATGGATTGAGTCAAGGAGTGCAGAAACTTGTGGTGCATTGACAATTTGGGTACCAGCAGAAGTTAGAAAACCCCTTAATTTCCATAATTGACCAGTGGCATGTACAATCCCAAAGGCATATTTACTATAAGTGTAAATGTTTACTGACCTGTCCTTTGAGAGCTGACAAGCAAGTGTGAGTGCATGTAGCTCAGCCGCTTGGGCACTGTAGTGAGATGGGAGGGGCTTGGCCTCTATAACAGAATCTGTCATGACTACACCAGAAACATTCACCATCCTCAAACTTCCATCACAGAACAGTGTCCAATCCAGGCTAGGTAGAGGCACATCAGAGAGGTCATCCCTTGGTTTCGAGGAAAAGAGAGATACAGATTAACAGTCATAGTGTGGGGTACCATCATCAGGCAGAGGTAACAAAGTTGCTGAGTTGAGAGAGGTACAGTGGATGATAGTGATATTAGAAGGTACAAGAAGCAATGTCTCATACCAAGTGAGACGTTGGTTTAAAAACAATGTTGTGTATTTGTCTGACTGAGTAAGAGGTGTACTGCGTGTGGCACATAAATGTGTAAAGAATGTCCCTGTACAAGCTCCTTTCCTCTATTTTGGCATTTGAAATAGCTGATTTAGTCTGTGGTATACCCACCTATAGTAAAAGTTTTATACTGGAGTCTCATCTATCAATCAGCCTAAGTAAACAAGCCAGTAATAAGAAACCACACTCACAGGGGTGCAGGATAGTTAAAGGGACAGTTTACCCAAATTAAGAATAATTTTTAATTGAAACTGCTTGACATAGTTAAATATACTAGTGCTGAGCATACAATAAACTTCATTTTCTTTCTCTGTAAATATTTTTTTTGAAATCTCAGATTTTATATCAGTTTGCCTATACCCCTTTAAATATTTTTTTTCTTCTTTTTTTTTTTCTGCGGCCACTCTGGTTTCCCTGCCTTCAGTGCATAGCACTTGCTCCACCCCCTGACTCTGTGTTGAGCAGTGAGCAGTTTTTTTTAGAGCTTGAATACATTCAGGTCAGTGATATCTCTCCGTTTGCAACTTATTTGAAGAGAAAAAGAAAACGTTTGCAACATGCAATTCCACTCCTGTATTAGAACAGACTTTTACACAGACCTGTATGTATTCAACTCAGAAGTCAAATCCACATTGGCATGAAGCCTCAATCAGCTGGAACGCAAATGTAACTCTTTTTTTTTTTTCCACTGCTAGTCTCACAGATTTTATATTATATATATATATATATATATATACACAAGGAAAGGTCTGCACAAGGTGATTATGTAAGCAAACTATTGTAAAACAAACTAAAGTAAAAATATAGAAAATCATCCAGGTCTTATGCAATTATTATGCTCCCAGAGACAGGACCAGTAAACACAGCAGATTTGCATAATCAACAAATGCAAGATAACAAGACAATACAATAGCATTTAGTCTGAATTTCAAATGAGTAGTAGATTCTTTTCTAACACATTTCTAAGTTATGTATATTTCAACTCCCCCTGTACCATGTGATAGCAATCAGCCAATCACAAATGCATATACGTATAGTCTGAGTTCTTGCACATGCTCAGTAGGAGCTGGTGACTCAAAAAAATGTAAATATAAAAGACTGTGCACATTATTTTTAATGGAAGTAAATTGGAAAGTTGTTTAAAATTACATGCTGTATCTGAATCATGAAAATTTTATAAAACCTGAGTGTCCCTTTAAATGTAAAGTTTGGGGAGTGATATTTAAATGTATATTGTTAGCTGCTGATTGTGTGTGCACATTGGAGGTTTACTGTCTTTAGCATATCATTTACTAAAGCACTTTGATTGGCCATGGGGTGGGGTAATAGAGCATTGTAGCACTGCCCTTTTATCAGGGCATTCCAGGGACATTTAGCTGAACTGCAAAGAAGAAGATAAAAAAAATGTAAAAAAAATAATATATTTTACAAACTACTACATTTTATGTATTATCTTCTTTTCTTGTTAATCCAGTATTATTGCTACTCATGAACTCCCATGAGTGAACTGGTCCTTTAAGTAATAAAATGACAATTTTCCATTGCTCTGTCTAATCACTGAGCTCCGATTTTACAGACAAATATAACACAATGAGATATTCTTATTATCTAAAATTCAACCCATTGCAATCAACTGTGTTTTGAAAGCATAAAACCAGCTACTTCATATATATATATATACAAATAAACTTGCAAATGCAATTTCTCCTATATTTTATACTATGCAGCTTGTATAACAAGTCATTGAAAATACATTAATATAAAAACAATCTTACAGTGTACTGTCCCCATAAGGGCTGACCATTTATCATGTATTATTACATATTCAACCTTATTGTCTTATTTACCATCAAAACTCCACCTCCCCACTGCATCACAACCTGCATATACTTAAATATTTATTGCAAAAGAAACAGACCCAAATACATACATCTAATGACACACAGTCCATAATACAGCAAAGAAGCAGAACTACAATGGCAAACAAGACAAGTTTTTTTACCTTATTATCTTTTCCACAAACATACTTAACCCATCATATACTAGAAAAACTCTCATATTTACTAGAGCGTGACAAAAATCCCACACACCATCGCACTTTCAAAGTCCTTAGCTACTTCACTTGCATATATTTTATATGCCTCAAACAGATGGAAACACATTAACTCTCTTATCAGCCCATACATAAAACAAATATCACTTAAAAAAAAAAAAAATGCTATTATTGGCGCGCAAAATTAAGAGCATACATATGACTTTAAAACCAAGTTACAGCAATAACAAGCAAATTGTTACGTCATCAAATTTCTTAGCTAAGAATTCCTGATACACACACACACAGCTCCAGCCTGCATCAAACATCAAGGCCAGCTTTCTTTTGCAGCGATCGTACACAGAATTCATATCAACTCACATACCTCAAATATTTCACTCCCAGCATTTATTCTAAAGCAATGTTAACATACATGAAACTTTTAGTAATACAGAAAACACATTTTCATTTGGGTTTTGACGTCCGCAACCCTACTATTCTCAAAAAGATAATAGTAATCCATCTGGTCAGGGCATATATCAACCAGAAGATTGCGGAGGGCAATTAATTTAGGGAGCTCAAAGGACCCAAATCTCGGCCACCTTAATTCAGGATCAAGGCTGAGAGTATAGGAAACTCAGAGCTCTGTGCACAAAGTATAAAGGCTATTTTTTTATAACCAAGCAGTACTGAGTTTTCCCTAATTTGCATATACTTTAACAAGGGGAGAGTCTTTGTCTACTTTAGACAACCGGGATCCCATTATTATATCCCTGTTCCTTAAAGTGAATGTAAATTTTGATGACAAAGTGCCCAGTCTACAAAAATTAGACCAAAAACAGGGGCACTTTAACTCCTCAAAATCCACACCTCACTTTAATCCCTAATCAAGTCCCTGCAGTTACCGGACGGACACTTCCTCAACGTCCCTGCCTAGCGGGAGAGATTAGCACTATAGTCAATCACGTCCCTGCAGTTACCGGACGGACACTACCTCAACGTCCCTGCTTAGCGGGAGAGATTAGCACTATAGTCTCAAGTCACAATATGTCTTGGATCACTATTTCTGCCTCTGTAAAATCCCTACCACCTGAAACTTTATTTTATAGTGGGCTGGCACCCTAATGGTGTTTAACTGCCAGACAGATGTCCCACTGAATTTAATAGTGATCCAGTATATAAAACAAAAACAGGGTAAAAGACCTACAACATATATTACACGTACATGAACACAAAAGACAAGAAGACACTCACAGAATGGGGATCAACGGCTTCCGGTAGGAGGAGCAAGAAGGTGCAGCAGCTTTGCACAGAATGCTCGCTTGACTGTGGCGAATACACCACGCCGATACGCTAACTGCCTTAGGCTGGGGAAATTCATAGCCTAGCCAGGCCGGAGGGACTACACTCTCTGTCGGCGTTAGGAAGCCTTGTGGGGCTAGTGCCGCTTTGCCTCGGCGTTATTGCCAGCTGTGAGAAAGGAAACAGAGGTTCTGCACCCATGCCAAGAGTCTGAACGGCGGGTCTGTGAACCAAGGGGGAGCGGAGTGCCTGTCCCGGCTCTAGGCTGTACAAAACCAAAGCGGGGCACGGTGAAGACGGGCTCTCAGAGAGGATCGCCAAAGGCACACTATCTACTTAATTGCCGGCTGAGTGCATTGTGGTAAAGCGGCCCGGAAGAGAACTCCCTGCAAATCACGCTGAACTGCTCGGGACGAGTATACCCTGGGAGAGACAGAACGGGGCCCGGAAAGCCTTGACAACTTCTATCGGATGTGATAGGAGGTGACGGATGGTAGTGTTAAACGTGTGAGGAAACCTGGTACTACAATCCACACCTATCACCTACACCTCGGCTGCTGTACCCTGGAGAGAAACCGCCCCTGCGCTTGTATGTAAGTCCCGGTTTCGGCTACTGGGTGAAGGTAAGCGGAAAGAGGGGCGGAAGGGACAGTATTGACCTGGGGTTTACCATCATACTAACATATTACTTGAAGGTTTGGACTAGAAATAGCCCGGAGTAACACCAATATCCCGCTTGCCCTGAGCTCATTACTAACCTCAAGATAATACTAGAGTGAGGATTGGGGCTTTTGGGCTGCTATACTGCTTAAAAATCTGGGCCTACACCACATCAGTGGCGTCTGCTGCAGGGGGAAAAACAACCGTGTGCATACTCAAAACTCTGGTTATGTCATCTGTGATTCCTATTTTTCACTGGGGCACTAATTTGTGAGAAACCTTGCCGTAGGACTGATATTAAACAACTGTTGTGACTGAGTCTCTGAGATGGCTGGTGAAGCAGCGCGCATCTGAACTAAGACTTTTCCCCTGCTAAAAAGAAGATAGTTTACATTCTGCTACCTAATCTGCCCTATACTAAGGTGTTAACCTATTGATGCTGTCACACAGCAGGAACAATTGATAGCTGGACAACCTTGCTAACACACTTAGTTTTAGGTAGCAGAGGATTCATGTTAACCTGGCTGCAGGCTGTTTGTTTCTTACTTTTTGCCTTTTAATGCAGCTAGCGATACCGCAAGTAAACATTTTCTGTGGCTATGTGCTCAGCCTTTAATTGTTACTGTCTGAGTGTGGGCAAAGTGTTCCGCTTTGTATTTCCTATCTGTTTTTCTCCCTTTAGGGTTATAGACTGTGTCTTGAGTTAGCAAAGAAGGTATTTGCATCATAATAGATGGAAGCTTGAATGATATTGTAGGGAAATATTCTCTTTTTTTTTTTTCTTTCTCTCTTTTCTTTTTGTTCTTTTTTGTCTTTCATTTTTCTTTCTTTTCTTTTTGCTCTGTTTATTAAAGCGACCTCCAATCTTCAGTGGCTGAGTGCTGATAAAAGTGCTCTCCTGCTAACTGTTCTCTCTCCTTAGAGGGTCATAAACTGTGTGCTGAAATAGTAAAAAGGTCACTTCTAAAAGAAAAAGAAGAAGAGAAGGGAAGAGGAGGGAGGAGAAAAAAAAAGAAATATACACATATTCTGAGGCTATAAATGTTTTGATGGCTAGCCTGACATATCCACACACCAACTTTGGTGCGTAAGTCACCTATAACTGCTGAATCTCAAACTGGTTAAATTGATAAACTTTTTTGGTTCCTAGACTTCACTGAGCAGACACTATCACATGTTCACGGGGCTACTCCCTAGTATACATGGCTTGGACCACAGTGTCACCCCCTTCACGGCGATAATAGTAACTTATTGCTCCCTCACCCCTGGTCACTTCCCACCCTTTTTTTTTTTTTTTTTTTTTCTTCCATCACTTTTTATGAGTAGAATTTATGGATAAATATCTATCCCCTAAACCTCACACAATGCCTGCAAAAGTGAAAGACAGGAAACCAAGAAACAGTTTAGATGCCAACCCAGACTCTAGGGCTGAGATGAATGCTCTTAACATAAATAAATCAGATATTGAAGAAATTTCGAAACAAGTAACACAATCATTACTACCCCAATTTGATCTGATTAAAGCGGAGATTAATACCCTGGTCTCAGATATGAAGAATTTTTCCTCAAGGTTGTTGGATGCGGAAACTAGAATATCTGAGATCGAGGACACTACGTTTAAATCAGAGCAAATAATTCAACAACATAACAGTAAACTAAACTATCTCAGTGATAAAATTGAAGATCTAGAAGATAGATCGCGTCGTAATAATTTGAGAATTATTGGCTTACCAGAAACCCCTAGCTATCAAGATTTAACTCATTTTGCTGATACAATATTGCCAAAAGTGCTTGGAATACAAAAGCAAAACATTCAGGTAGAAAGGGCACACAGAGTTGGCAATGTAAAAAGCTTATCAGACAACATGACACAGAAACGCCCCATAGTTGTGAAATATCTTAACTTTCAAGACAAGATCGCTATTCTTAGAGCCTACAGGAAATTACAGCAGCTAGAAATAGACCAAAATAGAATCCTGCTGTTCCAGGACTTTTCTTTCCAGACAGCCAGCAAACGAAAAGCCATGGCGCCCTACTGCACCATGCTTATTAATGGTGGATTCTCGGCCAGGCTACTATACCCAGCTAGAATTAAACTCTTTGTGGATAATGAGTTAATTCTACTAGATACGCCCCAGGAGGCCAAGACTTTTATAGATAAACATAAAATCGACCAACGGGCCGTTGTTAAGGATTAGGGCTTTAGGACCCGTGTTTTAACATATATTACCACTAGCTGGCAATGACTCGAGGGTATATGGGTGCCTTTTATTTGTCACTTTCACATATCTCACGTTTATCATGTTTTTTTGGGTGTAACGCATCAGGCAAGAATTATGCTGATGGAACTTAAATATAAGTTTATATTAGATAAGGATGTGATTAAGTTAAAGTCAACAACATGTTGGGTAATGGCATTCGGGGGTGGGGGTGGGGGATGGCCGGTGGAGGGTCCCCTCTCTTATTCATTTACTGCTTCTTCCCTTTTCCCTTTTTTTTTTTTTTCTCTCTTTTCTCTCTTTTCGGTGGCGTTGGACGTCTCCCAACTATTCTTGCTTAAAGTAAAATACCACAGTTGAAGGTTATATCTTGGAATGTTGGGGGCATCACTAGCCCGATAAAAAGAAAGAGAATTCTAAACTACATTAAAAAACAGAAAGCGGATCTAAGTTTATTACAGGAAACCCACCTTACAGATAGGGAACATAGAAAATTACAGGCTAATTGGCTGCAGGAAGTGATATTCACTCCCTGCGCATCACGCAAAAGGGGGGTAGCAATTCTTGTAAAAAAAGGGACAGATCTAAAAATTATAGCACAGGAACTAGACCCCAATGAGCGTTTTATTATCCTAAAAATAAAGATGGGTTTCCACATTTATACTATTTGTAATGTATATGGGCCAAATATTGTCGATAAAACTTTTTGGGAAACTTTGAGGACTAAACTCTCGCACTATGTCGATACCACTCTGATAGTTGCCGGAGATTTCAACATGGTTTTCAATAGCAGTGATAGATTACAGACCACAAAACAAACAACTGTCAAAGTATCTCAAAAAGCAACAAGAATTCTTAGATCATTCTGTCGAACACTTAAGATTAGGGACATATGGCGGCACATATTTCCAAATAACCGAGCGTTCACATACGAATCAAAACAGTTCAAATCATTTTCACGTATCGATTACTTCCTTGGGTCAGATAGACTTCTTGGCTCAGTGGTTAAATCACAAATTGGCGAATTCACTATCTCAGACCACGCTCCTATCTCTTTGGAGATTGGTCTAGATAACAGTAAATATGAGCCAAGCAGAGGGTACACTTTCCCTCATTATTTATATAAAAACCCAGCATTTAACAGATTTATCTCTGAAAGATGGAGTGAATATAGGACTCAAAATCTTTCACACAGTTCTAAACCAGAAACATTTTGGGAAGCAGCCAAAGCAGTGATCATGGGAGAAATTAAGCAATATACCTGCAAACTTAGAGCAAATTTACGCTCAAGGGAGATTCAGCTGTCTAACTGCCTCAGCAACTCCTACAACACCTATATAACGACACCTAATGATACTAACTGGCACAGGTATATAAAATCAAAACAGGAGTGGGAGGCATTCAATCTTCAACAGACCATAAAGCAAGATCAGCGTCAAAGAACTAGTTATTATAGATATGGTAGTAAAATAGGTAAGCTCCTAGCAAACCAGGTGAAATTACATACAGCTCCTAAACCAATTAAGGCTATTGTGGTAGATGGGATAAGAGTTACTGAGACAGAGGCAATCAAGAATGGTTTTGCTAATTTTTAAAAAAAACTTTATGCAGCTCCTCAGATTCACACACAGAACAAAAAATGTTTTTGGGAAAAAATCTCACTCCCAAGGCTAGCTTTAGACGAGGCAGAGGAACTTAATATACCCATAACAGCTATAGAGGTAACGCAAGCTATTGATAAACTCAGTTCGGATAAAGCAGCTGGCCCCGATATGCTTCCGTCAGAATTTTATAAGATTCTTAAAGAGGAGATAAACACCCCATTGGTCAATTTATTCAATGACTATTTGTGTAATGGTAAGGTGCCCTCAGCATATTTTGCAGCTTCTAAAATTATTTTAATTCCAAAAAAGAACAAAGATCCAGAACTTATTGACTCATATCGCCCTATCTCACTACTCAATACAGACTATAAAATATTCACAACCATTCTATCGAACAGACTCAAACGTATTCTTGGCTCGCTGATTCATGCGGATCAGGTCGGCTTCATGTTGAATAGGAACCCAGCCGCCAGCATTCGGAAAATGTTATTATTGTTAGATTTTTATCATATAGAAAAGGCACCCAACCGTGAGAAAACGGCGATTTTGTCAGTCGACGCTCAAAAAGCATTCGACTCAATTATTTGGGACCACTTATTCTTTACTATGGAACAATTCGGCTTTAGGGACCATTTTCCTAAATGTATCCATGCTTTATATGCGAAGGCCTCTTCAGTACTCCTGGTCAATGGCTCCCCCACAGAAACCTTTGAGATTCTGACAGGGACGAGACAAGGTTGTCCAATCTCACCTCTATTGTTCAATTTAGCAATTGAACCTCTGGCATTAATGTTGAAACAACATTTACAAGGGATCCCTTTGGGAGACAAATATCTTAAACTACTTCTATACGCGGATGATCTGTTACTTTTTCTTAATAAGCCACAATCAGAGATCCCAACAATTATAGATATAATTGCCAAATTCGGCACATTCTCAGGCTATAAAATAAATATCTCCAAATCTGATTTGTTATGGATAACCAGACCTATGGGTATAGACTATACTCCACCTTTTAAGGTGGCAGATCAACATATTACATACTTAGGAATTAAAATTAGTACAGACCCGGCGGAATGGTATCTGCTGAACTACTCTCCATTATTAAATAAAATTCAATTAGATCTTAAAAACTGGGCAAAGCTACCTCTATCATTGACGGCAAAAATCAATTTGGTTAAAATGATCATACTACCTAAGCTACTCTACATAATGCAAAATATTCCAATTCCTCTAACAAATGTAGATCTAAAACGTTTGGATAGCTCCATCAGGTTGTTTATTTGGGGCACGGGCAAGAGACGTATTACCCTACAGAAACTCTCGTTTCCCAGACAAAGTGGAGGTTTAGCACTCCCTAGTTTTCTGATCTACAATAAATTATGTTTGGCCAAGGTCGCCATGGATTGGCTCACTGGTGGGTCATTTGTTGCTTCTTATGAAATTGAGCAAAATCTAGTCACTCCATTTAACCTAGTGGCTCTGCTACACTGTCCTATCAAGGACCTACCACACAAGGTTAAAACGAAAACTACAATAATCCACACTATTAAAGCCTGGCAATTCATTAGGACGTGTATGAAGGACACCCCACAAATCTCAGAATATGTACCCATTGTAGGGAATCCGTGCTTCACCCCAGGCATCAGGAACAAATTATTCAGCAGATGGTTCAGACTGGGGTTGAAACACTTAGTACAATTTAGGGATCCAGAAACGACTGGGGTACACACTTTCGCAACTTTAAAAAATCACTATCGTCTTAAAAATACTGACTTTTATGCTTACTTACAAGTGCGGCATTGGTACACTGAGACCACTAAAGACTCAGCTAGAGACCACCTACATCCAGGTATTAAAATGGGCCTTGCTCTGTTTAAGGCAGGCAAACACGCAATTAGCTATTGGTATAGGATGATGCTTCTCGAGTCTGGTGAAGCGAATCTCTCAGATATTCACTCAAAATGGAGCAGAGACATTCAAACTTTAGATCCTGATACAATTAAACATAGCATAGTAATGGTGGAACACGCTACTCTATCGGCGTCATGGCGAGAATCACATTTCAAACTTATAAACCGCATTCACATAACCCCGGCCAACCTAAATAGATGGCGTGGGAACTCATCTCACCTATGCCCTCGTTGCAGTTCCGTTGATGCCGACCTGGTCCACATGATCTGGCGATGTCCAAAGATCCAGCACTTCTGGCGTAAAATCCAATTTTGGTTGAACAGAGTACTTAATATTCAGATAGTTTTAGATTTACAACATGCTATCTTTCTAGTAGATCGGAATGACTTGGTAGAATATGTCCCTAACATCGAGCTAATTAATACTGTAATTCTGGGGGGGAGATACCTCATTTTAAAAAATTGGAAATCCAACAGAGCACCAACAATTAATAATCTAACCTATCTTCTACACTCTCAATATACACTAGAACAGCTTGATAGTTCTAATAATGGAATAAGTCATCAGCACAGATTTGAATGCAAGTGGTTAGATTTTATCAGAAGCTATAGAAATAATTCAGATATTGGTAGTAATTTTAGGTTAAACTTTGAACTAGCACAATGCAAAGCTAATCTTGCTCGGTTATGAGCTCTTTCTCTCTTTTTCTTTTTCTTTTTGTTATATATCTAATGAGATTGATGTATCATTTATATCTAAGATTATTATTAATAACTTGTTGAACAGTCTTGAGGGAAAGTTGTTTATTTAGTGAAAAGTTGTCTCCTATATATTTGAACATCTTATATTTTAGCATCACTACCGCCTATGCTAAGAAGGCCCAAGAATGGCCTTTTGAGTGATACAGAAACCTTACATTATTTTCTTTTTTTTTATTCTCTTTTGGTTGTTTCCATGTCATTTAACTGTTGATTATGACTACTTAACGTATAGATTGCGCTTCTTTATTTATCTTTCATGTATGTTATGTAATTGATACTGTACGTTTTGGATGTACTAATTGTTGTACTTGTCCATTCTTTTTTTTTTAAAAATCCAATAAAAATTAAAGTTAAAAAAAAAAAAAAAAAAAAAGACACTCACAGAATGGTCCAAGGGGTAGATTGTGTCCGTTGTTTGTGGTCTGTTCCTCAGGACGTACTCCCTTATCGCCCCCTGGGACTCCCTGGCCAACAAGACAAAACCTCCCACAGGTAAGCTATAGACCTGAATCAGATGGATGCGCGCAGATGTTGGTTCCCAGCCAGGGAGGCACGGAAGGTCGACCTGAAGCACGTCCCACCAGAGTCGCCAAGTTACTGTTGTGAGTGAGCTCGTCTCAGGTGCAGTAATAAAGAGGTCCAGACCAGATATTTATCAAACAAGGGCTCACCTCAGGAGAGGTAATCTTTATTACACTGTTGCAACAGTGTCCCAGCACAAAAACACAGCAACGCAAGACTAACACATTTTCATATACATGCATTTTTATACTATTACAGTTCCTTACAAAGCAGAGAGCTAATTGGCTGATAATGATTGGCCAATAAATCTCACGTAATTAGTGGTTACTAGGAAAGGGAAAAAAAAACAGGTCCTCTATGTTAAAATTTGGGACATATGTTTTCTTGGAATGTGACCAGAGGCTAGTTGGCTAATTGGATTGAGAAGCTGATACTGTATAGAGAAGCCTTGGATTTTACCTTGAGTTTCAGATATTTAGAAAACTTTGTATGGGAGAAGCCATAACTTTAAGATGTACTGATACATACTTATTAGGCTAAAAGTAAGTTGTTAAAGATACATCACTTATTGGAAAATACAGAAGTAATATATCTGCAGTTTCAGGAAAGTGTTCAGTAAAAGAAAAGGAAAAGTTTGGTTAAACATATAAAATAATGAAAATAGAATAAGCAGCTCATAACATATTCAAAAGACATAAAAATATATTTAAATTGATTAAAATGAATATTGTATATTTTAAGGTATTTGACTGGGAAGGCCTGAGAAGTGTATATATTTATGTGTATACATTATTAATATGTGTTAATATTTATGTGCACACATACATATAAACACATATATACCCACACATACATATAAACACATAAATACACACACATACATATAAACACATATATACACACACATACATATAAACACATAAATACACACACATACATATAAACACATATATACCCACACATACATATAAACACATAAATACACACACATACATATAAACACATATATACGCACACATACATATAAACACATATATACACACACATACATATAAACACATTTTAATATGTTTATTTGTTTTGTCTAACTTTTTTTAACCCTTACACTTTACTTTTCTAGTGCTGCTTCAGCTTTCGCTCAAGCGCAAACTATAACTTTCAATATGAGCGCAATGTATCACGGTCGCAACATTCATTGAAAGTATAGACTCTGCTAGAATGATTTCAACTGCCCTATCCCTTCTCTGCTAAATGTGATTTACCCTAGACTTGTAATATAAAGTTGCGAGCTAATGTTAGCGTGGGCCAACAATATTGCTTTTTGCGTCTTACCCTATCATTAGCGCGCTACTTGTGATCTAGCAGCAGAAACACCCACTAACGAAAAGCTGGAAAAGATAGGTAAAGTAAGCTTCTGTGGATTTTGTACAATGCCTAATAAGAGTCTATGCATCTTGCCCATTGCTTTGAAGGCCGTTAAAAGTAGATGGTTCATTGTAACCCACAAAATATTATGCTACGGTTTGCTCTTCTACATTAAACAATACACTTTTGTGCTGTAATAATTAAGTATGTGCATTCATTTCCTTTTCTCTTTGTATAACACCACACTGCCATCTAGCTTTAGACAAATACTAAATAAAAGTGCTTAGCAGAAGAAAGGAATAACCTGAACAAAGGTCTTCTTCACAATCCTGATTTGCTACTTGTGCTTCTTGTATCTGTGCTTTAGCTGAAAATAAATTTGTGATACTATTTGCTATTTTGTTCCCTTAAAACCAGCTGTGCTACAGGCACATCAAGTCTGGGCAGCGTAATAATCATCTTGGCCTTTGAGTACACATTAAATTTATAGCCACTGCAATATTTTAACAAAGGCAGTTTTTGAAGGAGGAATGGTCTGCAAAGCAATTAGAATGAAAAAGAGCCTCGGCTGCTTTTGGCCCCGCAACACTTTAATCTGTCAACTTCCCAAATTTATTTTACTGCAGAAGACTGCGTACAGGTCTGGGACAGGCAAATTCTACTTCCCGTATTTGAAATATTTGCAAGAGTATTGTGCTAAATAAACCAACATTTTAGCAACCCCCCTCGCTCAGTAGAAACTGTTCTGCCAGAGCTGATTCCAGAGCAATAAGTTCCAATAACAAAGCTGCAGTACCTTCTTTTTTTAACTTTTTTTCTTTTTAAAGGGCCATTATATTGGAAAAATTGAATGTTGTAATCTGTTAGAGCATGTCATTTTAAAACTAGCAACCCTGCAACTTTATGTATTTTACCCCCACAAAAGGGGTTACACACATAGTTAATGTACTACTCGGGAGCATCAGAGAACTGAAACAGAAATTGTTGCTGAGCCAATAAGGTAGTCACATGACCCAGCTGTACAACTGCTGGCGCTGATTGGCTCAGCGGCGATTTTCCACTCGGGACAAGCAGTTCCCTGCATCTCACAAGCAGAATTTCAGGCTTGCTTGTGTTAAAATTACATGTTCTAACAAAATAGAGCATGTAATTTTTTTCCACTATAGTGGCCCTTTAAAGGGACAGTCTACACCAGAATTGTTATTGTTTTAAAAGATAGATAATCCCTTGTTTACCCATTCCCTAGTTTTGCATAAACAACACAGTTATATTTATATCTGTTTTACCTCTGTGATTATCTTGTATCTAAGCCTCTGCAGACTGCCCCTTTATTTGTTCTTTTGACAGACTTGCAGTTTAGCCAATCAGTGATGGCTCCCAGGTAACTTCACTTGCACAAGCACAGTGTTATCTATATGAAAAACATGAACTAACAGCCTCTAGTGGTGAAAAACCTGTTAAAATGCATTCTTAAGAGGCGGCCTTCAAGGTCTAAGAAATTAGCATATGAACCTCCTAAGTTAAGCTTTCAACTAAGAATATCAAGAAAAATTGGTGATAAAAGTAAATTGGAAAATTGTTTAAAATTACATGCGCTATCTGAATCTGTCCCTTTAAGCTGTGGGATAATAAATGATCCACCATTGCATGCCCAACACAATTAAACAGTTTTACAGGGAGAGTCTAATGCAAAAATTACATTTTAAATGTATTAGAGCATATCATTTTTACTGTTGTTAGACTAGTATATGTTTAACCTCACAAAAGGAAAAAGTAAAGTCCTGCTCCTGTAAAGCTTGCAGCTTCCAATCAGGACACAGCCAGTAATAAGCGGAGTCATGTGACTGCTGCTTCTGATTGGCTGACTGGCCAAGTCCTGCTGGTATCTTTAAAGAGGGATACAAATAACATAGAAATACAATAGTGATGTGCTCTGTTTTAGAATATCCCTTCAAAGAAAAGTACCATAAGTTAAACATCTGAAATTCTGGTAGGATTCTGAACTCAGCTAATAATTGCTTTTCTGATTGAAGTTAAGAAAAGGGACAATTATTAGTTAAAGTAAAAAATGCAAGCTGAAATGAAAAAGAGATGCAAATAGTTTGTATTAGGCAAATGTTTCATAGGCTGCCTGTGCACAAATCCAATTTTCTTCCCAGATAATGAAGCTCTATTAAAAACATCTATTGTGTTGTTTAAATGGTACATTTCCATCTTTGACATGTTTTCAAAGATGTGTCAGTCACAATCCTTATTAACACCTGGAGTGCTGAAAGGCTTTGCTCATCAAAGAATATTCTTATCAGTAAGATCAATGCCTTTATATACTATTAAATAGTACATAGCTTATATAATGTATTGTTATGGAAATGCAAAGCATGTTAATGTAACATTACAGAAAATGCTAATGCCTAGCAAATTAGGCTGCGAGGAGATAAAAGAAAACAAGTTAGACTATATTGAAAATGGAAGGGGTATCTGTGGGGTGTAAAGTTTAGGATGTGTCTCTAATTAGAGGAAGAATATTTTTTTTAACATGTTGAGCTTTTTTTGAAAATTGATGTGTGAGTGTCAAGGTTGTATAAACTGTCAGAGTGATTGTAATCTGATTGTCTAAAGCAAAGTGTTTAAATATCAATGTAATCATAAATCCTTCAATAACAATACAATGGTACAAAAAGCAATTGTAAACAAAAAAAATCATAGAAAAACTTCAAGGCACTTGATGCATAATAGTTGATGCTTTTATTTAGTTATTTATGGTACTATATCACCATCTGCCTATTGTCTGCTTTCAATTATTAGGTTGCTGAACATTAAAGGGACAAGAAGCCCAAAATGTTTAATTCATGATCAAGATAAAGAATACAATTTTCAAAAACTTTATTTCTTTCTGGTTCCACCTGTCTGCCAGCTGCAGGTAGTTTCCTAATCGGCCTGGGACTATTTAAAGGAACAGTCAACACTAAAATTGTTATTATTTAAAAAGATAGCTAACGCCTTTACTACCCATTCCCCAGCTTTGCACAACCAATATTATTATATTAATATACTTTATAACATTTAAACCTTTAAATGTCTGCCTGTTTCTAAGTCAGTACACACAGCCTCTTACCACATGCTTTTTATTTGCTTTTCACAACAGCAGACTGCTAGTCCATGTGTGACATATAGATAACATTGTGCTCACGTCGTCGAGTTATTTAAGAGTCAGCACAACACAGCACTAATTGGCTAAAATGCAAGTCAATAGATAATTAATAAAAATAAAAAGAAGATGCTTAGATACAAGGTAATCACAGAGGTAAAACGTATATTAATATAACTGTGTTGGTTATGCAAAACTGGGGAATGTGTAATAAAGGGATTATCTATCTTTTAAACAATAAAAATTATATTGTAGAATGTCCCTTTAAGGCTGCTTTACAGTCTCTTCCCTGCCCTGGTCAGCTATCTGCTCTCTGTTGTGTTTGGTCTTCCCAGCTCCTGATTCTGGCATTACCTTGACCAATCTTCAAGTTTACACCTGTGTATTATGAAAGATTGGACTGATACCTAGTTTCCTGCTTTCTTGCTTGAACCTGAACTTCACTTTGGGATTCAGTTTTATTACTTTTGCCTGTGTGGTACCTGACCTCGGACTGTCTAAACTCTCTACTGCCTGTGGATCCCACTGACCATTTCTTCCGGTGAATGTGCTCCTGCCAATGCACATTCCCTATTCCAGTGTACGCTCATCTTCCGAGGTGCAGACCCTGTTCCAGTGTACGCTCTCCTACCAATGCACAATCCCTATTCCAGTGTACGCTCATCTTCCGAGGTGCAGACCCTGTTCCAGTGTACGCTCTCCTACCAAGGCCACAGACCCTGTTCCAGTGTATGCTCTCCTGCCAAGGCACAGACCCTGTTCCAGTGTACGCTCTCCTACCAAGGCACAGACCCTGTTCCAGTGTACGCTCTCCTACCAAGGCACAGACCCTGTTCCAGTGTACACTCTCCTACCAAGGCACAGACCCTGTTCCAGTGTATGCTCTCCGGCCAAGGCACAGACCCTGTTCCAGTGTACGCTCTCCTACCAAGGCACAGACCCTGTTCCAGTGTACGCTCTCCTACCAAGGCACAGACCCTGTTCCAGTGTACACTCTCCTACCAAGGCACAGACCCTGTTCCAGTGTATGATCTCCTGCCAAGGCACAGACCCTGTTCCAGTGTACGCTCTCCTGCCAAGGCACAGACCCTGTTCCAGTGTACACCCACCTGCCAAGGCACAGATCCTGTTCCAGTGTACGCTCTCCTGCCAAGGCACAGACCCTGTTCCAGTGTATGCTCTCCTGCTAAGGCACAGACCCTGTTCCAGTCTACGCTCTCCTGCCAAGGCACAGACCCTGTTCCAGTGTACGCTCTCCTGCAAAGGCACAGATCCTGTTCCAGTGTACGCTCTCCTGCCAAGGCACAGACCCTGTTCCAGTGTACGCTCTCCTGCCAAGGCACAGACCCTGTTCCAGTGTACGCTCTCCTGCCAAGGCACAGATCCTGTTCCAGTGTACGCTCTCCTGCCAAGGCACAGACCCTGTTCCAGTGTATGCTCTCCTGCCAAGGCACAGACCCTATTTCAGTGTACGCTCTCCTGCCAAGGCACAGACCCTGTTCCAGTGTTCGCTCTCCTGCCAAGGCACAGACCCTGTTCTAGTGTATGCTCTCCTGCCAAGGCACAGACCCTATTTCAGTGTACGCTCTCCTGCCAAGGCACAGACCCTGTTCCAGTGTACGCTCACCTTCCAATGCCCAGACCGTACTCCAGTGTATGCTCACCTTCCAATGCACAGACCCTATTCAATGTACTCTCACCTTCCAAGGTGCAGATACTGTTCCAGTGTACGCTCTCCTGCCAAGACACAGACCCTGTTCCAGTGTACGCTCACCTTCCAATGCCCAGACCATATTCCAGTGTATGCTCACCTTCCAATGCACAGACCCTATTCCAGTGTACTCTCACCTTCCAAGGTGCAGATACTGTTCCAGTGTATGCTCTCCTGCCAAGGCACAGACACTGTTCCAGTGTACGCTCTCCTGCCAAGGCATAGACCATATTTCAGTGTACGCTCTCCTGCCAAGGCACAGACCCTGTTTCAGTGTACACTCTCCTGCCAAGGCACAGACCCTGTTTCAGTGTACGCTCTCCTGCCAAGGCACAGACCCTGTTCCAGTGTACGCTCTCCTGCCAAGGCACAGACCCTGTTCCAGTGTATGCTCTCCTGCCAAGGCACAGACCCTATTTCAGTGTACGCTCTCCTGCCAAGACACAAACCCTGTTCCGGTGTACGCTCAACCTTTCAATGCACAGACCCTATTCCAGTGTACTCTCACCTTCCAAGGTCTAGACCCTGTTCCAGTGTACACTCTCCGGCATTCATCCTGTCCAAGGTCATTCATCCTGTCCAAGGTCTTGTGTCTAGTTCCACAGCATCCAGGTCCTGTATCCAGCTCCATAGCATCCAGGTCCTGTGTCCAATATTTGGTTCTACAGATTCCAGTTCTTGTTCTTGTACAATAAACTTGTTTTCCTTAAAGGGGCACTGAACCCAAATATTTTTCTTCGTGATTCAGATAGAGTATGCAATTTTAAGCAACTTTCTAACTTACGCCTATTATCAATTTTTCTTCATTCTCTTGCTATCTTTATTTGAAAAAGAAGACATCTAAGCTAAGGAGCCAGTCAATTTTTGGTTCAAACCCCAGACAGCACTTGTTTATTGGTTGGTGAATTTATCCACCAATCAGCAAGAACAACCCAGGTTGTTCACCAAAAATGTACAGTCTTCTAAACATTCTTGCTTTTCAAATAAAGATACCAAGAGAATGAAGAAAATTTGATAATAGGAGTACATTAGAAAGTTGCTTAAAATTGCATGCTCTATCTGAATCACAAAAGAAAAAATTTGGGTTCAGTGTCCCTTTAAGGTTGCCATGATGTCTAAAAGGGGAATTAGCGCTTTGAAACACATCCCATTGGCCCCTTTTAACTCACAAGGGAAACTTAAGACAGACACCTCTACCTCAGAGCTCCAAACCCCTAACTCCACTCTGAGTGTGACAGGAACAATATGTGATAAAGATGAAGCCGTCTATGTAAATTTGAATGTAGTCTCTTGGAAGGCCTAGCTTACAGGAATAATGAGAAATTAAGATATTTTTAAACTTTATTAGGAAGTTTTTTATAAACTGAAACAGATATCTTGGTACCTGGAGTTTCCGGTCAAACCTTTGCATAACTAAGTGTTAAAAGTGGCAGCTGGTTGAAGGAAAGCACTTGAAAGGGTCAGTAAAGTCACAATAAAACTTAAAGGGACAGTTTACTCAAACATGTTCTCCTCCTAATTTGTTCCCAATGATCCACTTTACCTGCTGGAGTGTATTAAATTGTTTACAAGAATTTCCTTTACCTTTCTATTAGCATTTGAAATAGTTGATTTAGCTGGTGGTATTCCCACCTATGTTGACAGTTTCTGGCCTTAGGTCCAAGCTATAGATAATCTGTGTAAACACAGCCAGCAGAAGAAATTTCACTCCCAGTGTGATAAGGTAATAAAATCGAAATTTTGGTAAAAAATTAATTGTAAACACATCAGGGGAAAAACAATGTACTTCTATTAACATATTTGGCTTAATCCTCCTGGTATCCTTTGTTAAAGAGTAATCCTAGGTGAATTCAGGAGTGTGCACTAATCTTTAGCAATCTCGGAACAGAGTTTGCAACAATGTTTATAGCATTGTTATACATAGTTGCAAAAACTGCTGTCATAGAATACTAAAGAGAATGTTCAAAGAAATGAGAACAGCATCAGTCTGTGAGGAGGTGCACGTACCCAGGTCCTGCCAGCGACCTCAAATAACATCAAATCCACAGATAGAACAGCACCATCCAAAAGGTAAGATAAACGTATTACTTTATTAGGACATCACCAAACACAGCACAGCAACACAACATTTCGGTCAGGTGACCTTAACCATGTGATATCACATGATTAAGGTCACCTGACCGAAACGTCGTGTTGCTGTGCTGTGTTTGGTGATGTCCCAATAAAGTAATACGTTTATCTTACCTTTTGGATGGTGCTGTTCTATCTGTGGATTTGATAGAATACTAAAGACACATGAATGCTCTTAAAGGGATACTGAACCCAATTTTTTTCTTTCATGATTAAGATAGGGCATGCCATTTAAGCAACTTTCTATTTTTCACCTATTATCAATGTTTCTTTGTTCTCTTGGTATCTTTATTTGAAAAAGCAGGAATGAGCCAGCCCTCCTTTGGTTCAGCACCTGGGTAGCGCTTGCTAAGTGGTGGCTAAATGCATGCATTTATAGGGTTCTGAACCAAAAATGGGCCAGCTCCTAAGCTTACATTCCTGCTCTTTCAAATAAAGATACCAAGGGAACAAAGAAAAATTGATAATAGGTGTAAAATAGAAAGTTGCTTAAAATGGCATGCTCTATCTGAATCTGAGGAAAAAAAAATTGGGTTCAGTATCCCTTTAAGCTCCTATTGGTATACCTAGCTTTACTCTTCAACAAGGATAGTAAAGGAACAACTCAAATATGATAAAAGTAGAAACTTTGTAAGTTGTTTAAAATTACATGCACTGTCTGAATCATGAACATTTGGGGCCAGATTACAAGTGGCGCAGTAAATGCATTTTCACTATTGCTAAAACTTCACTAGAGTTAAGATTTCTGCGCCAGTTGGGTTGCGTTCGTATTACAAGTTAAAAATAAAACTTATTTCGCACAAGCGGTAACCTGACTAGTGCAAAAATCCTAACTTAGATTACCGCGTGTGTGTGCATGTATTCCCTCATACAAATCAATGGAGAAAAAAAGTTGAAAAAAACCCCTAATACCCGACTATCGTGCAAACACAATCGCATTTTCGCATTCTCCATAGAAAACAATGGAGAGAAAAAAATTGTTGAAGAAAAAACACCCATCTCTCAAACAACATAGCATATTCGCACTAGCAAATGTAAAATATTTACAGTAAATACATAGTTAAAATCTGTATTGAGAGAGAGAGAGAGAGAGAGAGAGAGAGAGAATAAATAAATAACTCATTGTGTAAACCATTTACAAATCTAAACAAGTCAGAAGACTTGCTTTAAACCCAGAAACTCTCTGACTACACTGTTTCCAATGCAGCAAAGGAATCTGGGTAAGATAAGCAAATGAGGTTCACAATGACTCACCTTTTTACTTTTAGCCTGCTTTTTAAAGACAGACTTCCCTTTACGCCATAGCACTGCTGCATTACACAGCTTTTATGCTTAGCTAGGGTTAGTACAGTGATTCTAACCAATCCCAGGACAGCTGTTTCGTGGTTTTGCCACTCATCAGCTGGGAGTAGGTTGAATCACTGCTTGGTAAAGTTCATTTCTGGGGGAAATTCAACAACAATTAAAATTATGGGGAGGCGAAAAGTGAGTTTAAAATCCTGGGAAACAGCTGTCCTGGGATTGGTTAGAATCACTGAACTAACCCTAGCTAAGCATAAAAGCTGTGTAATGCAGCAGTGCTATGGCATAAAGGGAAGTCTGTCTTTAAAAAGCAGGGTAAAAGTAAAAAGGTGAGTCATTGTGAACCTCATTTGCATATCTTACCCAGATTCCTTTGCTGCATTGGAAACAGTGTAGTCAGAGTTTATGGGCTTAAATCAAGTCTTCTGACTTGTTTAGATTTGTAAATGGTTTACACAATGAGTTATTGTCTCTATATTTTGTATTTAGTGGAGGATTTTAAACTCACTTTTCGCCTCCCCATAATTTTTTTTTTTTTTTTATTGAGGTTTAAAGCAAGGCATACATGGGACAATAAGAAACCCAAACAGAATAACAGTGTCATGTAAACTTCACACAGTATAAACCATAGATACATAGTATGTTCCAAAAATACATTTGAAAAATATAATATGCAGGTAGAATGCCTAGAATTCATAGGTGTCTCCCAATTGATACCAGAGGCCACTCTTGGACCCCAGATGTGTGTATAAGAAAAAACATAGGAGACTATTGTTAATGGAGGAAACCACTTTTGGGTCTCCAAACAGGAACCTCGGTTTTAATATTATAAGACTAGATTAATGCTTTAGTAAGTATATTGATATTCTAATGTTACTAATTAAATCGCTTTATTGTAAAAATAAGCTAAAGGGACAGGATTAATGGTATATGAAGCCGCTGTTAAAGATTAAGGGCTTAAGACAAGGGAAGGATTGCAGGGAATAATCTTATGAGTTGTCTAGTCCAGTGTTTTTCAACCAGTGTGCCGAGGCAAACTACTGTGCCGTGCAGTGTTAATTTCGTCGACTAAAACTTGACTAAAATGAGCATAAAACTAAAGAAATTCTGATGACTAAAATACGACTAAAACTAAAATGGCATTTTAGTCAAAAGACTATGACTAAAACTAAATCAAAATGGCATTTTAGTCAAAAGACTATGACTAAAACTAAATCAAAATTTGCTGTCAAAATTAACAGTTTCTAAATCTGTGTCTGTACTGGATGTTTAAACCTTAATTCAATAAATAATAACAGGTGTTATGTTTACTCCTAGAGTATATAATGAGTTTGGAAATGATAGAGAAATGCTTAAATAATACATTGCACTTTAACTAAACCCCTTAGATTTTAGCCAACTAAAATCTACTGGATATTTAGTCGACTAATATAAACTGAAGATTTAGTCGACTAAAACTAGACTAAAACTAAAACAATTCAAATGACTAAAATACGACTAAAACTAAAGTGGCATTTTAGTCAAAAGACTAAAACTAATACTAAATTGAAATTTGCAGTCAAAATTAACACTGGTGCCGTGAGAGATCCTCAGGTGTGCCGCGGCAGACTGACAACAGTGTGACATATTTTTTAAACTTTGCTTGTTTTTTACTCCCAGTGCAGGGGTAGTTTGTAGGAGGCATGGCATAACAGCACAATACATACAGTATGTGTGTGTTTGTGTGTATGTGTATATATATATGCTGTATTAGGCTAAAATGTGTGATTTTTTTTTAAATTTTGGGATGGTGGTGTGCCACAGGATTTTTTAATGTAAAAAAGTGTGCCATGGCAAAAAAAAAGGTTAAAAATCACTGGTCTAGTCTATCAGTGTAGCTATTGAAGTAATCCCTACTGTTTTAGATATAGAGCAGTGGAGTATTGCTTATTCAGAGTATAGAGGGAGCAAACCGGGTATTTTCATATAAAGATAAAAGGCAGCTGCATAGATTCTAGAACAGCATTTGATATGGGCAAATAAGTCTTATAGCATCCCTTTAACACATAAGCCTATAGCAGTTAGATGGATTACAGGGAATAACCCTTAGGCTATACAATCTATCTGCTCAGGAGTCACAGCAGTCCCCTCCAATATGGAAATAGAGCAGTGGAAAAATCACAGTTTAAAGGGAGCAAACTGGGTAATAGCATATATAAACAAAAGGCAGCTTTATGAATTGTAGAACGCTATTTGATGTGTGTACACCAGTCCTATGACACCCCTTTAACATATAAACCTGTAACTGTAAAATCTATCTGGTCAAGTCATCAGGAAGTGTAAGGATTTCCCCACAGCCTCTAAAAAGATTATGGGACAGTGCAACTAGGAAAACTGATGGGAGAATAGATAAATTAGGGTATAATCTGCAAAGGTTCGGTTGCAGCTCGCTGACTATAAACATGCCGACTTAGCATAGCGCACATACATGGCTATATGTATTAATATGAGAGTAGTTCCCCAGAGGAGGAAATAACAAAAGTAAAGTGAGCTCCCACCTCAATCTTATTTTAGGATATACATAGTGCCCTGCCTCGTCTCGGCCGCCGACAAGACAGCACACCAAACAGCAACCCTATAGGGTAAAAATCATATAATAGGGAGCCACTAAGAGCATTCTGAACTATAAACTGTACAGTCATATGGCCGCGCAGCAGGGAGAAAGGAGAAATGTGATTACTGTAATTGTGGGGCAGCAACGTAAATATTAACTATATCGGTATAACACTGACAAACATAATGTTTAACAAGTCTGAACTTAAATAACATTGGCAATGCTATTAAAAATACACACACATATATATAAGTCTTGCGATCAGCCTGCCAAGATGGAAAAAAATAAAGAAAACATAAGCAAATAGACAGTAATGGCAACACAGGGCTGGCGAACGCAGATATCAGAAGGGAAATCCCCTGTTGGGTGAAAGGGAGATGAACAGTCACAGTTCCTTTGTATTTTTTTATTTCCCCCCCCCTCCTCTCTCTCCGCCAACGAAGCTTACCATCGCCATAAAAGTTAAAGCAGAGGATGGTAAGAGCACTTGGTTAAAAGTCCTATTTACCCAACTCCTGTTTTCAAATGATAGGCTCCATTAATTATAATTACTAGCTCTTTTCAAATATAAAATAATAGTCTGTTCCTTATGTAGAAAAAAATGGCACCATGTTAGTGACTAGATGAGGGGACATACTGTAGTTTTGAAGAAAGTAACACACATGACATAAAAATTAGGTAGCACACAGGAAACTCTCAAACCACAACAACTATTAAAATTGCAGAAACCAAGGGCAAGATTACATATGCGGCCCAGAAACCTGTGTCACCCGTAAATTCACCTCGCATATCGGGTGAATCACATATACGGCGCCATCAGATGCTATACTGGCGTAAGTAGGACAAACTGGTGACGTTCAGAAATGTGCGCAATTACACATTTCTGCCGTCGCCAGTATTATGTACGCGTAAATTGTTAATAAAGAGTAGTTTTATGTAAATGAGGATATCACACGTTAAAATCGGAACCCAAAGAAATTAATAAACCGACACGTAATTATGCCATTCAAAATTCCTATATAAACCCATTGGCAACCGCAGTTTTTGCGTGTGTTTAGATTGTTCGTTGAGCTACAACACATGGCCCAGGAGTGGAGGATTTAGTGAGTGTAGAGAGAGAGACGCAATCAAAATAATTAGTTAGGTCGCATTGGTGGATTGAGTATTATTTGTACACTTACACATATTTTGACATATTGCACACATTGCATACATACATATACACATACACCACACTTTTATTTTCTAACACCTCACATATTTTATTTTAACAGTGTGATAGGCTGAGTGTTTGGAGGATATTCCACTGGCCATGAATGTTGCCAGGGGTCATATGTCAATGTTGGTGGCATGACTCCCGGGTCCTGCATTGAACGCAGTCAACCATGCTCATGCCTGGGAGCCTACTGTTCCTGTTGTTGCCTAAAGACTGGTGGTGGCATGGTGGGAGGCCCTGCAAGATGCACAGAGGGTGCTGGTTGTAGCCTTGTCACAGGGGGTTCTGTGGTAGAGTTAAAGTATAAGAGGTATAAGTACAGTCAGATATATGTCCATGTGGGCATACAATTTACATTGATACATGCTATGACCTATACTGATTCACATGTCAAACTCTATTACATGCATGTGCACATTGTGAGTTGGTCTATGAGTAATTTGAATAGGATCAGTATACACTGATGTGTTTCATACAATAGTTATGTGTACATGTCAATGATGATATAATGTGTTTGTTAAGTGACACTATGGTCACACAATTTACTTTAGCTTGATCTAGGCACAGAACTTGCTTTATTAGGCTAAATGTATTGGGATGTCTCTAGTGTCCATTTAAGGAAAACTCTACATGTGGCTTGTGGTCTGTGTTACTCTGAGACATGTTAGTATTGCAGTATTCATCATCACATCATGAATTGCATTGTGTTATGTAGCAGTAATGTCAAGTAAAGATGTAGATGTTTTTGTTAGTACTCCAAATACCATGCTCCCCATCATGTACATGAATGTGTGATATTAAAGGATGTTGTATTGCAATTACATATAATACAGGTGTGTGTGATGTTACTGAGTCACGAGCCCCTAGAAATCCACGGACTGCTGTGTTACTCAGGGACCTGCGGATCATATCCTGCCAGGTGTTATACACCATTGGCAGGGCTGGCCCACTGCCTGTTCCCTTCTGGTGGGCTGGCTCCTGCCCCATCTTCTCCTTGACCCGCCTCTTGCAGTCATCCCACCTCTTTTTAAGGCCCTCTACAGTCCTCCTCTGCTGGGCCACACTGTTGACAGCATCCTCTACCTCCAGCCATGCAGTCTTTATTTTCCTGGCACAGCCTTTGTCCTTCTCCTGGCTGAATAGGTCACCATAGTTTTCCATGATGGCCTGGACTAGGGCCGCATTTTCCTCAAAGGAGAAGTTGGGACATCTCAGCCTCTCCTCATCCATGGCCACTTGGCTTCCTCACTGAGATGTCCCTGGCAGTGTATGTTCCTCCCTATCTTCCCTCTCCGCCCTCTTCTGTCCCCATGTGCACCCTCCATCCCTCTCCTTGATGTGCCTGGTCTCTGGGGCTCTCGAGAAGCTCTCCTCCCATCATCTTTTCTGGCTCTCCCTCTCCCCACTCCACTTACTCCCTGTCTAGGGGCCCACTGCTTCTCCTGTCCTCTCCTATCCTCCTATCCCCTCCACCCCTCATCACTACCTCTCCCTGCCATCCTCACTCTAATCACACTACACACACTCCCACTCACTCCCAGTTCAGTCCCGTGAATGAAGGTTCCTTTAAGTGACGTCATCCAAGATGGCGTCCATTAGATTCCGATTGGCTGATAGAATTCTATCAGCCAATCGGAATTAAGGTAGAAAAAATCCTATTGGCTGATGCAGCTGGCATTCTATTTGCTGTTCCAATCAGCCAATAGAATGCAAGCTCAATCCTATTGTCTGATCCAATCAGCCAATAGGAGTTTTTCTACCTTAATTCCGATTGGCTGATTTAATTGTATTTAATTTAGTTAATTTATTTAATTGTAGTGTAGTGTTAGGTGTTAGTGTAACTTAGGTTAGGTTTTATTTTACAGGTCAATGTGTATTTATTGTAGCTAGGTAGTTATTAAATAGTTATTAACTATTTAATAACCTTTCTACCTAGTTAAAATAAATACAAACTTGCCTGTCCTCTCCTATCCTCCTCTCCCCTCCACCCCTCATCACTACCTCTCCCTGCCATCCTCACTCTAATCACACTACACACACTCCCACTCACTCCCAGTTCAGTCCCGTGAATGAAGGTTCCTTTAAGTGACGTCATCCAAGATGGCATCCATTAGATTCCGATTGGCTGATAGAATTCTATCAGCCAATCGGAATTAAGGTAGAAAAAATCCTATTGGCTGATGCAGCTGGCATTCTATTTGCTGTTCCAATCAGCCAATAGAATGCAAGCTCAATCCTATTGTCTGATCCAATCAGCCAATAGGAGTTTTTCTACCTTAATTCCGATTGGCTGATTTAATTGTATTTAATTTAGTTAATTTATTTAATTGTAGTGTAGTGTTAGGTGTTAGTGTAACTTAGGTTAGGTTTTATTTTACAGGTCAATTTGTATTTATTGTAGCTAGGTAGTTATTAAATAGTTATTAACTATTTAATAACCTTTCTACCTAGTTAAAATAAATACAAACTTGCCTGTGAAATAAAAATAAAACCTAAGCCAGATACAATGTAACTATTAGTTATATTGTAGCTAGCTTAGGGTTTATTTTATAGGTACGTATTTAGTTTTAAATAGGAATAATTTAGTTAATGATAGTAATTTTCTTTAGATTTATTTAAATTATATTTAAGTTAGAGGGTGTTAGGGTTAGGGTTAGACTTAGATTTAGGGGTTAATACATTTAATATAGTGGCGGCAAATATTGGGGATGACAGATGGGTTAATAAGTATATTGTAGGTGGCGGCAATGTTAGGGGCGGCAGATTAGGGGTTAATAATATTTAACTAGTGTTTGCGAGGTGGGAGTGCGGAGGTTTAGGGGTTAATATGTTTATTCTAGTGGCGGTGATGTCTGGAGCAGCAGATTAGGGGTTATAATTTTTATTATAGTGGTGTTTGCTATGCGGGAGGGCCTCGGTTTAGGGGTTAATAGGTAGTTTATGGGTGTTAGTGTACTTTTTAGCACTTTAGTTATGAGTTTTATGCTACAGCGTTGTAGTGTAAAACTCATAACTACTGACTTTAGAATGCGTTACAGATCTTGGAGGTAGAGGCTGTACCGCTCACTTTTTGGCCTCCCAGGACAGACTCGTAATACCAGCACTATGGAAGTCCCATAGAAAAAAGGATTTACGAAGTTTACATAAGTCGTTTTGCGGTAAGGCCAAAGAAGTGTGCGGTGCCCCTAAACCTGCAAGACTCGTAATAGCAGTGGGCGTAAAAAAGCAGCATTAGGACCTGTTAACGCTGTTTTTTTACCTTAACGCACAATTCGTAATCTAGTCGATTGTTTTGAATAATTAAGTGGCCAGACAAGGTTTAACTATTTGAGATGTGCGGCTTAAATGTATGTGAATTCACATGCTTTAGGTGTTTGTTAAGGCTTCCAGAGAGTTATGGTGCTTTTTAAGTCAGCGCAAGGCTTGCTGCGCCTGCCTATGTGTGGCGAGGTGAAAATGGAGTAGATTTTCCCTATTCTGCGCTGAATATATGATACCGACTGGCGACGCCAGTTCTATGTTAGTTTATGGGAGTAAAAACTGCGGGCAATGGGTAAAATATATACGTGCGTAACTTGTATGCTGCGCCGTATATATGTGATCGCTTGATTCGCAAAAAAAATGGCAACGTTGGCTACCAGGGAGGTTGTTTCCTCATTATGGTGGCTGTGAGAATATACACCAAAACTTGATTATACTTCAAGTAGAAAATATTAATAAATAGGTTAAATAGCATATCTGTATGCCTTTATATACTTCCTTTGTTACCAGAGACTGAATTCCCTAATCCTCAAATGTTTCCTAGGTGTTCACTAGGCCAGAAGTGCATGGTTATTAACACAAAAGTAATACAAAAAGGTCTGATAAATATTAGATGTTGATCAAACTAGGCCAAATACGGATAGAAAAAAAGGGTAAATCGGCCAACCTCGTATTTACATCGATAGAGAGTACAGAGTATCAGAGTTTCCATTATTTTTATTGACATTTTCATAAATTAGAACTAGCAAGTTTGCACATATTTTGACGATTGATAACACCAGAATTGCGGGTTGAAGCTTTGCTAAATGGGGGCCTTCCTGTGAGAAAAAAATCTTCAACAGCATAGGCCATAAACTATAATAAGATACAGAAAATAACTTCAATTTCAAATCACATTTAAAACAAACTGTGGGTATTCAAATCTATAAGCTTAATTGATGCATTTATTGCTTTTAATTCTGGGTTAAATATGTCAGGATTTCATGGGTTCTTATTTTACACAGATACATAATTCATAAGCCTACCTCTACACTGGTTATTCAATATATTGAACTGTCTGTTCTGATGGAAAGAGAGGTCAAATTGTGCCTATGTATCCAACAAACTTATAGTCTCCTCGCACATTTGCTGCACAATAAGGCACATTATATATATATATATATACACTGCTCAAAAAAATAAAGGGAACACTTAAACAACACAATGTATCTCCAAGTCAATCACACTTCTGTGAAATCAAACTGTCCACTTAGGAAGCAACACTGAGTGACAATCAATTTCACATGCTGTTGTGCAAATGGGATAGACAACAGGTGGAAATTATAGGCAATTAGCAAGACACCCCCAATAAAGGAGTGGTTCTGCAGGTGGTGACCACAGACCACTTCTCAGTTCCTATGCTTTCTGGCTGATGTTATGGTCACTTTTGAATGCTGGTGGTGCTTGCACTCTAGTGGTAGCATGAGACGGAGTCTACAACCCACAAAAGTGGCTCAGGTAGTGCAGCTCATCCAGGATGGCACATCAGTGCGAGCTGTGGCAAGAAGGATTGCTGTGTCTGTCAGCGTAGTGTCCAGAGCATGGAGGCGCTACCAGGAGACAGGCCAGTACATCAGGAGACGTGGAGGAGGCCGTAGGAGGGCAACAACCCAGCAGCAGGACCGCTACCTCCGCCTTTGTGCAAGGAGGAACAGGAGGAGCACTGCCAGAGCCCTGCAAAATGACCTCCAGCAGGCCACAAATGTGCATGTGTCTGCTCAAACGGTCAGAAACAGACTCCATGAGGGTGGTATGAGGACCCAACGTCAACAGGTGGGGGTTGTGCTTACAGTCCAACACCGTGCAGGACGTTTGACATTTGCCAGAGAACACCAAGATTGGCAAATTCGCCACTGGCGCCCTGTGCTCTTCACAGATGAAAGCAGGGGCACACTGAGCACATTTGACAGACGTGACAGTCTGGAGACGCCGTGGAGAACGTTCTGCTGCCTGCAACATCCTCCAGCATGGCCAGTTTGGCAGTGGGTCAGTAATGGTGTGGGGTGGCATTTCTTTGAGGGGCCGAACAGCCCTCCATGTGCTCGCCAGAGGTAGCCTGACTGCCATTAGGTATCAAGATGAGATCCTCAGACCCTTTGTGAGACCATATGCTGGTGCGGTTGGCCCTGGGTTCCTCCTAATGCAAGACAATGCTAGACCTCATGTGGCTGGAGTGTGTCAGCAGTTCCTGCAAGATGAAGGCATTGATGCTATGGACTGGCCCTCCCGTTCCCCAGACCTGAATCCAATTGAGCACATCTGGGACATCATGTCTCGCTCCATCCACCAACTTCACTTTGCACCACAGACTGTCCAGGAGCTGGTGGATGCTTTAGTCCAGGTCTGGGAGGAGATCCCTCAGGAGACCATCCGCCACCTCATCAGGAGCATGCACAGGCGTTGTAGGGAGGTCATACAGGCACGTGGAGGCCACACACACTACTGAGCCTCATTTTGACTTGTTTTAAGGACATTACATCAAAGTTGGATCTGCCTGTAGTGTGTTTTTCCACTTTAATTTTGAGTGTGACTCCAAATCCAGACCTCCATGGGTTGAAAATTTTGATTTCCATTTTTTAATTTTTGTGATTTTGTTGTCAGCACATTCAACTATGTAAAGAACAAAGTATTTAATTAGAATATTTTATTCATTCAGATCTAGGATGTGTTATTTTAGTGTTCCCTTTATTTTTTTGAGCAGTGTATATGCACATATATATATATATATATATATATATATATATATATATATATATATATATATATATATATATATATACACATTGCAATACCACAACTTTTTTGTAAGTCTGCTGAAGACGCATAAACAATCATGTGCCAACCTCAGTATGTTCTTATAGAAAGATGAACATGAAAATAAGGGAAATTTGATCAAACAAAAAAAATCTCAGTTATATGCTGTGTCTAAATTATGAGGGTTTAATTTTAACTTTCATGTCCTAAGTACAAATTTTAAAGTTTAAAGGGACAGTCAAGTCCATGATTCAAATAGGGCATGTAATGTTAAACACCTTTTCAATTTACTTGTATCACCAATTTTGCTTTTTTCTCTTGGTATTCTTAGTTGAAAATTAAACCTAAGACGCTCATATGCAAATTTCTTAGACCTTGAAGGCCGTCTCTAATCTGAATGCATTTTGACAGTTTTTCACCACTAGATGGAATTAGTTAATGTTGGTCATATAGATAACATTGAGCTCATGCACGTGAAGTTACCTAGGAGTCAGCACTGATTGGCTAAAATGCAAGTCTGTCAAAATAACTGAAATAAGGGGGCAGTTTTTAGCAGCATAGATAGAAGGAAATTACAGAGGTAAAATGTGTATTATTATAACTGTGTTGGTTATGCAAAAATGGGGAATATGTAATAAATGTATTATCTATCTTTTTAAACAACAACAATTTTGTTGTTGACTGTCCCTTTAAAAATACAATTTAACAATCATTTTTTAACCTTTTTTTTAAAGCAGAAAATTCTGTTTATTAACAAATGAACTAAGCATAGAAAATAAATTTTAAAACTGGAAAACAAGATGCATTGTAAAAAAATACCTTTCTTTTATTTCCCTCCAGTTCTTCATATTCAGTTTTATATTTTACATTTCAGCTGCAAACATACAGTCCCTGCTATTGTAAAATACCATCTTAATTGCCTCTAAAGCTCTACACTAAATGCACTGATTAGGACATTAGTGAAATGCTGCATGCTGGGAGCACTCTTAAAATTGCACTTGGCCAGAAATGGGACATAATGGGAAGATGCAGAGCTATTTAATTTATAAACCCCTTCACGTCCAGCAGTAATTTCAGTACAAACAAATACAAGTAAAAGCTTACTCTCAATACAATGCATCTCTTTTATGATCCAGTACAGCAGAGATTTCTGTTTTTATTTATGTTTGTACTTTATCTTATTTTCCATTTGTTCTAAGATGTCACATGATATTATTCCCTATCTTTAAATGCTTCCTGATAGTTTCTATTGTATTCTGCTCTAATGGATTTAACATTATTTCCCCTCCCCATGAAAAAATATGTAAGATTATTATTTATTTCCTTGCTTTCACCTATGCATTTTTTAAATATTGCCTATTTTTTAAAAACAATACAAAAAGTAATAATTTCATTTACATTTTATGTTCTGCAGCTGGTTTAACAAGTCATTGGAAACACATTAAGGTAAAGACAATTTTACAGTACACAGTGTCACAGCCATGCCCGGATTTGAAACTAGAACTCATAATTCACAGCCTGCTTCTCTGTTCCTGTGCCACCAGAGGACTTTGTGTTCCCTTCAAGTTTTTGGAGACCTGTTACCTGCAGTGGATTGCACTTTGTCTCCACCTGCTTGTCAGCTGCAGGTAGTTTTGCAATCAGCTATCCTATAAAAGGCTGCTTTACAATCCACTTCCTGCCCTGAAATAGTGGTTTATCTTGTCCCATTGTTAGTTACTCTGACCTTGCCTGAATGTCCTGTTTGGTTCCTGAACCTGGCTTGTTCTCTGACTACCCTTTTGGATCTCCCTTGGTTTTCACAAAAGTTTGGACTGCTTTTCTGTTTACCGAACTTGGCCTTGTACCCTGTCTATTCTATTGGATTCTCTCTGGATTTGGTGACTGTTCTGACTGCTCTCAGGTATCTGACCCTCGGCTTGTCTCCTGTCTCTCCTCTCTGTACCAGATTGTCTCTGCTTCCTGTGGCATCATCCGGCTTCACTGGCATCCTGTTTCATTGCCTAGCCCTACAGAGGGTGCTTGCCAAGTTCTTATATCCAGCGCATATACCTAAGCGCTGCAAAGGATATCTGCGAAGTACCAGTCACTTTCTCCTTCCAGTGTCCTGCACCTGTATCCACTCCCTGCAGTGGGACCTGCCAAGCATCTGTGTCCTGGCCTCAAGTGGGCACCTCCAGTCTCAGGCCTCAAGTGGGCACCTCCAGTCTTCAGCCCAAGTTGGAACTTCATTCCTACCCTTATAGTGGACACTTCTGTTCCTGGCCCTATCGTGGGCATTACCTCAGAATCCAGTTCTGGTGTGGGCACACCTGCTCACCTATCCTGCTTCCAGTCTCCAGTTCCAGTGCAATAAACTTACTTCCTTGTCTGTTACTTAAACATGCCTAAAGGGGGTTATTCCATAAAGAAACACATACCGCTGGCCCTTGTCAGTATTCCAGAAAATCCAAAGCCTTGCATATACTCCATACCCACAAACCTGTTCAGTCGAGACTGCTACACTGTCCCTTTAAAGACTGTTCTTTTCCCTTGCAATAGGTTAACATATCATCAGAGTGCAAATGTTATGGATAAACATTTTGTTTTTTACAATTGTTTTTTCAAAAGCCAAATTCCACCTACCTCTTGCTTTATTTGGAGGCATCAATTTAGACTTGTTACTAGAGTTGAAAAGGCTAGTTACTAGGGGTGTTGAAATTAATCTCCACCACGATGCATCACGATGCAACCCTCAACGATGCTGCATCGATGCAGTGAAGAGGCTGAATCGATTCACGCGGCATCACGTGTCCCCACCGGCACACATCTTCCTTCCCATTCTTCCCCTATCACATAGTTAGTTCAGTAACAAGTTAACAACAGTGTTAGAGCATACTATACTACGGTGTTCAGTGTTCACGCAGGCTACAATCTTGCTTTCCTTTAAAAAGGTGTTTAGCTGGCTTATGCTTAGTTAGTTACTAAATCCAACGTAACGTCAATCACTGCGCTAGTATACTGTGCTTTGTATTCTCTGACTATGCTCAAAGGTCGCAAGCCGAATGCACTGTATTCAAGTTGCGACCTTTGCAATATTTAGTATAGTGTGTAACCTAATGTTAGGGCTAAATTTAGTAATACTGTGGGATTCTGATTTCTGAAATATTGGACCTGTACTGGCTCTGTGCATAAACTTGGACGCGGTGCTAAGCACACATGCTGCCCTTTAAAATATTAGTCATGAACTGTAAAGTACCCAAGGCACTGTTCTCTGCCTAGAAACAGCTAACGTAAAAATCACATAGCTATTTGATTGGATGATAGTTATCAAACTTACACGGCATCCAGTGCGGGAATAAACCTTTTGAATTGCGGACAGTATGCTGACGTCAGTGATAGGAGCGTGTAATTGACTGTACCCGGAAGAGAAGTAAAACAAACACAAAGACGCAACAAGAATGAGCCGCATGAAGTGTGTTGGGATCCTGGCCCTTGTGGCTTTGTTTTGCGTAGTATCTGCTCAGTACGGTAAGTGCTGAAAGTAAGCTGTGTTCTGTACAAGGGGCTGGAGTAAGCTTTGTGGCAGGTAAGGGGAGGAGGGGTAAGTTGTGTAATACTCAATGAGGGAGATAGTGAACTTGTGTGAGTGCGCTCTCATACATGTATCTGGTAGTTGTGTGAATGTCCTTTCACTCGTGTATCGTGCAGTTATGTGATTGCTCCCTCACTCATATGTATATAGTGAAGTTGTGTGAGTGCTCCCTCACCAATATGTATATGTATATGGTGAAGTCGTGTAAGTGTTCCCTCACCCATATGTATATGGTGAAGTTGTGTAAGTGTTCCCTCACCCATATGTATATGGTGAAGTTGTGTAAGTGTTCCATCACCCATATGTATATGACGAAGTTGTGTGAGTGCTCTCTCTTCCATATGTATATGGCGAAGTTTTGTGAGTGCTTTCTCACCCATATGTATATGGCGAAGTTGTGTGAGTGCTCTCTCACCCATATGTATGTGGCGAAGTTGTGTGAGTGCTCTCTCACCCATATGTATATGGCGAAGTTGTGTGAGTGCTTTCTCACCCATATGTATATGGCGAAGTTGTGTGAGTGCTCTCTCACCCATATGTATATGGTGAAGTTGTGTGAGTGCTCTCTCACCCATATGTATGTGGCGAAGTTGTGTGAGTGCTCTCTCACCCATATGTATATGGAGAAGTTGTGTGAGTGCTCTCTCACCCATATGTATATGGCGAAGTTGTGTGAGTGCTCTCTCACCCATATGTATAATGTGTATGTGTATATACAGTATATATATATATATATATATATATATATATATAGTGTTTGTATGTATGTATGTGTGTATATATATATATATATGTATATATATATATAATATAGAATAGAACAAGTGCATGAATATCATGGGCAGTAATCGTGATGCATCGAGGAATCGAATCGTTGACAGGATAATTGTAATCAAATTGAATCGTTAGACCAGTGAAGATGCACACCCCTACTAGTTACTGTCATTTTATTAACAAAACATTATATATATATATATATATATATATATATAATCTCAACGTGTTTACTGTTTATTTAAATGAATATAACTTTATAAATATTATATTATTATTATTCTTTATTTATAAAGCGCCAACAAATTCCGCAGCGCTGTCCATGAGTAACAAAGATAAAAAGAACAGTACAATATGAGACACCAGACAAAATTTAACAAACAAATACAAGGGCACCAAAATGTTTTTAGGTATAATTTCCATAAAATCAGTACCTGTTGATAGGTTTTGCTGTGGATTGTATATCAAAAGATAAACTAATCCTGAGGCTTGTGTGAAGAAAGACATCATAATACGCTATTGATAGGATTAGGACTGTAATCATATAAAACACAGAAATGAAATAGGTTACTCACTGTCCGTTTCATTAATTCAAGCTACATTCCAAAAGAAGCAGTGACACTGCATGACATAAGAATAACATAATATGCCAACGGATCCTTTTGGTTCGTAACCGATTGGTAACCATGGTGATTGTCAACAATACAAATAGAGGCACTAGGTGCGTGGCCGGCCCCTAAACCCTGACGAAACGCGTAGGTGGGAGGGGCTTAGGGTTAGTGTATGTGCCAGCATATCGGCTTTACTATAAACCAATGTAACTCTCTAAGTCTAAGGCTCGCATTTTGCGGTAACATTTAGCCCAAAAAATCAGAAACTCTATATCCTGACAACCTATTTTTATCCGTAATTACCTAGTGAAATTTGAGGCAAATAGTAACTGCAAAGCGATAACTTGCAGCAAATAGTAACAACTTAAATGGTCTAGGACTATTAAGAAATTGGTGGAACGGATTTAAAATTTGCCACTGAACAATAGACATTAGTCTGAGGTGCAGATTTAACCCCTATGTGGGAAACCATTAATTACAATGTTGCCATAATCATGTGTTGACTACAATGTTGCCTTAAACAATGCGTGAATGTGTTGAAATAAATAAAGAGTGACAACTGAATGAATTTTTATGTGCAACAATCTTATTCCACTTGGTGTTTAATTACACAAATTTTGTAATAAGGGGAGTAGTAGCACCCTGCAAAACTAATATACACATAAGGATTACAGTGTGTTTATGTGGTTTAGATATAGCTTACAACTATCTGATATGAGAGACAGCTGATATATATACAAATAGACTTCATGTTTGAATCTGAGCTACCCACTATGATAAACTAGCAAACATAATCGATATTTGGAGTAATATGCACCTTAACATTTGGGAGGTGTTGAAGGATATAGGCCACTAGTTATTAATCAGTGGGTGTCTTAAAGAGACAGACACACACTACCTGAGTGATTGAAAAATAACATTGAAGGCACTGTTATTATCCATATTTCTCCCATAATGATTTATCTGGTATGAAAATTATTAACTATTACCCTAAGCCCTATGGTCTAATTATTTTTAATGTGTGTTAATCCCTTGTGTTGGTCTGACTAGCGATGTTGTGAAAGGGATTTATTGAAAATTAACCCTTTTCATTCAGATAACACAAAGGAAATGTGTGTGTGTGATATTTCCTGAGTATACAGGTATTTTAACATGGTTACAATAAAGTTTCACTTTTTAATGTGTTTTTTTCTTTTATAAACTCCACAACCTCTATATATTGTTTAATCAATATTGTGCTCAATTCAGCATAGTGGAGGTACCTACCCCCCAAAAAAATTGTTTGGAACTTACAATCTAGATGGGTAGGATGGTGATAAACAGGAGGTGGGGACTGCAAAGGTGGGAATGATGTTAGTGTGGAGTTAGATGAGGGCAACTATTCGGCAAGTGGAATTCATTAGTTACTGATTTGGTGATAGGCTTCCCTGAACAAGAAGAACTTTAGGGAGTGTTTAAAGTCGGAGAGGTTGGGGGGACGTCTGACAGCTTGAGGAAGTGCATTCCAGAGGTTGGTGCTGCACAAGAGAAGTCCTGTAGTCTAGCATGGGAGGAGGTTATGGTAGAAGATGCAAGGCGTAGATCATTGTTGGATCTTAGGGGATGGGCTGGAGTATATTTGTTGATGAGTGAGGACAGGGCAATGAAGAGGAGGAGTCGCCTGAAAATGAGACAGAAAAGGACCTATTAGAGAGATAAGAGTAGATCCAGGAGAGGGCAATGTCACAGACCCCAAGGGAGCTTAGAGTCCATAGGAGGAGGGGATGGTCAACAGTGTCAAAGGCAGAAGACAGGTCAAATAAGATAAGTATAGAGTAGTGGCCATTATTTTTAGCAGAAAGAAGATTGTTAGTAACCTTGGTGAGGGCAGTCTCAGTTGAGTGTAGGGGACGGAAGCCAGATTGCAGGGGGTCAAGCAATGGGTTGGAGGACAGGAAGTCTGTTAGATGATCGAAAACTAGTTTTTCAAGGACTTTTGAAACTAGTGGAAGCAGTGAAATGGGGCAGCAGTTTGCAGGAGAATTGGGATCGAGGGAGGGTTTTTTAAGGATGGGGTAGGGTAACTTTTGCACATTTGAAGTAGGATAGAAATGAATCAGTAGTAAGGGATCAGTTGAATATGTGAGTAAGAGCTGGAGTGAGGGTAGAAGACAGAGAAGGTATTAGATGTAAAGGGATAGGGTCAAGTGGGCAGGTAGTGAGGTGTGAGGAAGACATTAGGGAACTCACTTCATTCTCAGTGGTTGGAGGGAAGATACTGAGAGTGGTGGAGGGGGTGACCGGGGGCGGAGATTGAAAGTTGCAGTCTTGTGGTGGGATGTTACTTCGGATGGTATGTGTTGTACTGAAAAAGTAGTATGCCAAGTCTTGAGCACTAAAGGCAGATGAAGGGGGTGGTGCAGGTGGATAGAGGAGAGTGTTGAAAATGGAGAAGAGGCATTTAGGGGTTAAAGAGTGAGAAGATATAAGAAAAGAGAAGTAGTTTTGCTTGGCTAAGTGAAGGGCAGAGGAGTGAGAATATAGAATTAACTTATAGAGTAGGAAATCGGCTTCAGAGCAGGATTTCCTCCAGGCACGTTCAGCATCATTTGTAGATAGCGTGTTTGCTGAGAGTGCCAGGGTTGAAGCTGACAACGTGGGGTTTTTCATATTTGTGGAGGAGTAACAGTGTCGAGTGCAGAGGAGAGAGTATTGTTATAGTAGTTTGTAGCAAGGTCAGGGCAGGATACCGTGGAAGTGTGGGGGAGGTGATTTTAAATAAATTTGTAAAGTTGGAGAGGATCCACAGTGTGCAGATTTCTACAGGGGCGGGGGGGGGGAGAAATAGGTTTAGCATGTTCATTGAAATTATAGGTGAGCAGATGGTAGTCTGAGATGGGAAATGGGTGACAGGTGACATCAAAAAGGGAGCAGAGGTAGGAGAATACCAGATTGATAGTGTGTCCGTCACGGTGAGTAGGTAATAGGGTGGATTGTGAGAGACCAAAGTAGTTTGTGAGTGAGAGAAGTTTAGAGGCAGCAGGGGCAGATGGGTTATCAATGGGGATGTTATAGTCCCCTATTATTAGAGCAGGTGTATTTGTAGAGAGAAAGTGAGAAAGCTAGGCAGCAAAGTTGTCAAGGAATTGGGAGGTTGGTCCAGGGGGGCGATAGATAACTGCCACCTTGAAGGAGAGGGGGAGAACAGGCAGATGCAGTGGACATCAAAGGAGCAGAAGGAGAGAGATGGATGAGGATGCAGGTGCTGATAGGAGAAGGAGGGGAATAGTAAGATTCCAACACCGCCACCATGTCTCTCACCTGGCCTAGGTGTGTGGCTAAAATGGAGACCACCGTGCCTGAGAGCAGCAATGGAATCAGTGTCAGAGGAAGATAGCAAGGTTTCAGTAATTGCTAGAAGATTGAAAGCCTTAGAAACAAACAGGTCATGAACAGTTGTAAGTTTGTTACAGACAGAGCGAGCATTCCAGAGGGCACAAGAAAAGAGAGGGTAAAAGGCCTGTGGGTTAATGGAGATGAGATTGTTAGGATTGCGTGACCTGGAGTTTGTATTGTGAGAGACTGAGCGAGAGTGTAAAAGTGTGGTGATTGCTGCAGGGCCAGGGTAAGGAGAGATGTCACCAGCAGCAAGCAGTAGTAGGAGTGTGAGTGACAGAAGGTGAGAGTGAGACTTGTAGGAGCGTGTATGATTAGACACAGGAGAGTTAGTTGGGGAAATATTTCTAAGGAGGCAGAGTAGTAGTTCATGAGAGGACATCATAGGGGATGAGAGAAGGGAGGGAGAGATACGAATAGTGTGGAGATTATTGTTGTTACAAGGGCATGCAGTGAGTTTTAGGAAAATGGCAGACAGAATGATCAGAAAAGACAGAGAACATTGTGCAGGTGTATAGCTAGTAAGGATTACCTGTTAGTGGGGTCTGCAGTTTCCCCCTCCAGTTTCTAACTCCAGATCTTAACTCTTCCACTTGTAAGACAGGCCACTTAGAAGCACAGGGCACACATAGCCAAGGTTCAGATAGCCTGTTCTCAGCTGTATATAGCAGTCAAATCAGAGTTGTAATGATTTCCTTCAAGGCAGCTGTGTTACAAGTAGACTAGTTAGAAAGACTGGAGATACACACTTGTAAATTATATGGGGGGGGACAAATAGTTGGGAATACACATATAAATTGTACAAAGGAGCTGATAAAAATATATAGAAAAGTCATACATTCAGATATCAGAGTAGATGCATACAGGGGCGGTTCTACACAGGGGCCCACAGGGGCCAGTGCCCCTGTAAAAATGTCCCTGGCCCCCCCTGTGGCCCCCCTGAGCTGACTGAAAAATACCGGACAAGATCAAGGCTATTTATCTGCTTCCCTGTCCCTGAAACGCTGTCTAGTCAAAGCTTGGGGTTAACAAAGTGAAGTAAAACTTGTGCCCCCTCCCCTTTCAGAGATGTGCTACAGTTCCCGGGTTGTTGTGGGGGTGGGGCGTCTTACAGCTGCAGTCTGCAGACAAGAGTTCCAGAAGTGTCACTGGTTGGTTTTGCAGACGTTCTCTCTATTCTGTACACTGCCAGAACAGAAGAGATGTAAGTCTGCCCTCTCACCTCCACAATTCTGCTGGAGTGTTTTCCTTATTTTTCTAATGTATGTAAATAATTATTTGACACCATTTTCATTGAATGTGCTATCTGAACTATGTAGCCCTAGTTAAGTGCATAGACTTCTTTTTATTTATTTCATTTTTTTCTTCTCAGTGTGTGTGTATGTATGGGTGAGTGTGTATATTTATGTATGTGTGTGTGTATATGTGTATATGTGTGTATATATATATATATGTATGGATGTGTGTGTATATGTGTATATATATGTGTGTGTATGTATGTATGTGTATTTGTGTGTATATGTGTATGGTTGTGTGTGTGTGTGTATATATATATCTATATATATATATATATATATATATATATATATATATATATATATATATATATATGTGTATGTATGTGTGTATATGTGTTTGTGTATGTGTGTATATATATATATGTGTGTGTGTATGTGTGTGTGTGTATGTGTATATATATATATATATATATACACACACACATACACAAATTATATATATAAATATATATATATATATACATTTATACATTTATACACACACACACATATATATATATATATATATATATATATATATATATATATATATATATATATATATACAGGGAGTGCAGAATTATTAGGCAAATGAGTATTTTGACCACATCATCCTCTTTATGCATGTTGTCTTACTCCAAGCTGTATAGGCTCGAAAGCCTACTACCAATTAAGCATATTAGGTGATGTGCAGTAAAAAATAGTGAGATATCTTGCAGAGGGATGCAGCACTCTTAAAATTGCAAAGCTTCTGAAGCGTGATCATCGAACAATCAAGCGTTTCATTCAAAATAGTCAACAGGGTCGCAAGAAGCGTGTGGAAAAACCAAGGCGCAAAATAACTGCCCATGAACTGAGAAAAGTCAAGCGTGCAGCTGCCAAGATGCCACTTGCCACCAGTTTGGCCATATTTCAGAGCTGCAACATCACTTGAGTGCCCAAAAGCACAAGGTGTGCAATACTCAGAGACATGGCCAAGGTAAGAAAGGCTGAAAGACGACCACCACTGAACAAGACACCCAAGCTGAAAAGTCAAGACTGGGCCAAGAAATATCTCAAGACTGATTTTTCTAAGGTTTTATGGACTGATGAAATGAGAGTGAGTCTTGATGGGCCAGATGGATGGGCCTGTGGCTGGATTGGTAAAGGGCAGAGAGCTCCAGTCCGACTCAGACGCCAGCAAGGTGGAGGTGGAGTACTGGTTTGGGCTGGTATCATCAAAGATGAGCTTGTGGGGCCTTTTCGGGTTGAGGATGGAGTCAAGCTCAACTCCCAGTCCTACTGACAGTTTCTGGAAGACACCTTCTTCAAGCAGTGGTACAGGAAGAAGTCTGCATCCTTCAAGAAAAACATGATTTTCATGCAGGACAATGCTCCATCACACGCGTCCAAGTACTCCACAGCGTGGCTGGCAAGAAAGGGTATAAAAGAAGAAAATCTAATGACATGGCCTCCTTGTTCACCTGATCTGAACCCCATTGAGAACCTGCGGTCCATCATCAAATGTGAGATTTACAAGGAGGGAAAACAGTACACCTCTCTGAACAGTGTCTGGGAGGCTGTGGTTGCTGCTGCATGCAATGTTGATGGTGAACAGATCAAAACACTGACAGAATCCATGGATGGCAGGCTTTTGAGTGTCCTTGCAAAGAAAGGTGGCTATATTGGTCACTGATTTGTTTTTGTTTTGTTTTTGAATGTCAGAAATGTATATTTGTGAATGTTGAGATGTTATATTGGTTTCACTGGTAAAAATAAATAATTGAAATGGGTATATATTTGTTTTTTGTTAAGTTGCCTAATAATTATGCACAGTAATAGTCACCTGCACACACAGATATCCCCTAAAATAACTATAACTAAAAACAAACTAAAAACTACTTCCAAAACTATTCAGCTTTGATATTAATGAGTTTTTTGGGTTCATTGAGAACATGGTTGTTGTTCAATAATAAAATTAATCCTCAAAAATACAACTTGCCTAATAATTCTGCACTCCCTGTATATATATATATATATATATATATATATATATATATAAAATTTGTTTCCGTTTTTTAATGTGCCCCCCTGATTAAACACTGGCCCCACCTTGGCCCCCCCAGTAAAATGTGTCTAGAACCGCCACTGGATGCATACCAGGGAATTGAAAATACATTAAAGGGGCGTGGAATAGCAACCAGGGTAAAAAATGCAGAAAGGTAGATGCATACCAGGGAATTGAAAATACATTAAAGGGATGTGGAATGGAAACCAGGGTAAAAAAATGCAGAGAAGTAGATGCATACCAGAGAATAGAAAATACATTAAAGGGACGTGGAATGGCAACCAGGGTAAAAAATGCAGAAAGGTAGATGCATACCAGGGAATTGAAAATACATTACAGGGACGTGCACTGGCAACCAGAGTAAAAAAATGCAGAGAAGTAGATGCATACCAGGGAATTGAAAATACATTAAAGGGACGGGGAATCCCTTTATATAAATGAGCAGTAGAGATATTATCTGGCAAATTCCAAAATTTACTTCAATTTACAGTTCCCCTTGTACTATGTGACAGCCATCAGCCAATTACAGACTCGTATACATATACATGTGAAATCTGCATTTATAAAGACTGTGCACAGATTGACATTAATGTCCCTTTAATCTCAGGAAAACCTCTATTGAAAAAATGGTGCTCTCGTTATTTCATGGTACCTAAAGCTTTACAACGATTTCTTTAATATTTAAACAACTAATATAATTAAAAATACATCTGCATATTATTTGTTGGTTGGTATTTGCTTTGAATACATCATTATATCTAGCATATAATTAGTGTTAAATGTCCTTTTAAATCCTGTTAATAATATGCTCAAACCATAGCTTTTAACTTTTTTAGCAGTCATATTTTTCAGCTAAATTTCACCTAAACATTAGAATTATTAGTTCATCTCAATTGACCTTTCTTGAGGTATTCCCGCATTCCATTTGTTTGCATTTTGGGAAGGAAGATATTTACGACTGAAATCATAAAGAAATGTATGACATGTTATAATTTCACGATCCAGCAATCCTGGAATGATGTATATGGTTTGGCTGGCTACTGGTTACAATTCAGTACATTATTGTGAACTATAAAACATGAATATTTAAATTAATCAATTAAAAGGATACTTTATTGATTTAAAAACAGGCTCTGATTAAGTATTGTTTTCTTTCTGTTAAGATATTGAACTCTAATTGGTTAATGCAATTGTACTCAGAGTCTTGTATCAAGCATCAAAAATTATTTCATGAAATTCTTTAGAACATTTACCTGGGATTGCGTTGGTCTATACCTGTGCTTGTATTAGGACATTTACCTGGGATAGTGCGGGTCCATACCTGTGCTTTTATTAGGACATTTAACTGGCATTACATTAAAAATGTAAATTTTTTTATAATTTAAATATAGCATGACAATTTAAAAATATTTCCAATTTACCTCCATTATTAAATTGTGTATTTTTATGTGCACACTCTCTGAGATAGAAAGTGTGCACATAAAAAGACACAATTTAAATTAGAGGTAAATTTGAAATATTTTTAAATTGTAATGCTATATTTAAATTCTGAAAGATTAATTTTGAATTTAATGTCCCTTAAAACAAAATGATCTGTGAACCTTTGTTTATTATGTTTAATTATAAGCGCTAATACATGAATTTGCTATCTTAGATCCCTATAACTGAGGGGTCAGTGGATAAAGCTGACTTGAAAAAAATCTAAAGTTGAACTTCATATGTAAATACAAACAGTGTCACACAGCTAAAACCAACTCTAGTATAGGGATGTGAGATGCACAGCACTGGGGGAGTTAAATCTCCCTTAATCTCCTTTCCTCTCTCTTTGCTCTGCATTTGAGTGCTGGACAATTACACAAAGGATTACCTGGCACAAAATGATGGCTATTGGAACATTTGAGATTTAGGGATGCTATAGTAACAAAAGGGATGCATATCACACCCAACATATGACTGACTGTATCCCATAAAATTTATCACATTTTGACAAATTTTATGAAGATTATTGCAGAAGTTTTGACTGTAGCCTTGTCTAAATGTTCTCCTACCTTTCTATTATTATTTTTTTGTTTGGGTTTCATGGTTCTTTAATTGTTGGGTTAACTGCTGACAACTATGTAATATTACTAGGTTTGACCTCATTTCCAAATAATTAAGTTTTATTTTTTCTTAATTTTAAATATGACACTGCTTGTCTTTATCTAAAATAAAATTAAGACCAGAGCAAGGGTTTAAATCGAATAAATATAAATATATATTAATTGCTATTATATGATATAGTACATATAAAACACAAATGGGAATGTGATCACTATTTAACTATTTAGAAGTAATTTTTTGTATATATTATAATTGTATATATCAACACTTACACTATTTTAAAAAAGATTTGCTTACACAAGATATGTATTAAAATCATATTACTCTGTTAGCACAATGTTCATGATTTTGTAAAACAAGAATTAACTACTAGAAATCGATGGTAAGTATGTTTATCCTAACTATTTTGGTTGTGGCCAATAAGAGCTACCTGTAATCGAGTGAACAAGCACTGTATAGTATGTAGTTGAGCTATTAGCTCTTTGGAGAGTATGAAGTAAGTAAAGTATTGCCCATCTTTACCCTGGTTATTTTATACATCAGTTTTCAGTGATGTCTTTGTTCCTTATATTCAGCTCTTTTTTGCTCTTAGTGTTTTCCCAGCATGCTTTAAGGTAAGCAATGTATATTTTATATAGTGTTGCCACCTGTAGTTCAGCCAAAACCTGAACACTCTTGCACCATGCACAGTATAGCAATTTTTTTTTTTTTTGCAAATACATGCACCCCTGCCTTCAACCTCTGCAGCAATGCTGACAGCACTCATATGTATATTTCCCAAAGACAACCTCTGGATATGAGGCTGAGCACGTGCACTCAACTTTAATGGTCGACCATGGCGAGGCCTGTTCTGAGTGGAACCTGTCCTGTGATACCGCTCTATGGTCTTGCCCACCGTGCTGCAGCTCAGTTTCGGGGTCTTGGCAATCTTCTTATAGCCTAGGCCATCTTTATGTAGAGCAACAATTCTTTTTTTCAGATCCTCAGAGAGTTCTTTGCCATAAGGTGCCATGTTGAACTTCCAGTGACCAGTTTGAGAGAGTGTGAGAGCGATACCACCAAATTTAACACACCTGCTCCCTATTCCCACCTGAGACCTTGTAACACTGAGTCACATGACACAGGGGAGGGAAAATGGCTAATTGGGCTCAATTTGAACATTTCCATTTAGGGGTGTACTCACTTTTGTTGCCAATGGTTTAGAAATGAATTGCTGTGTGTTGAGTTATTTTGAGGGGACAGCAAATGTACACTGTTATACAGGCTGTGCACTCACTACTGTACATTGTAGCAAAGTGTCATTTCTTCAGTGTTGTCACATGAAAAGGTATAATAAAATATTTACAAAAATGTGAGGGGTGTAGTCCCTTTTGTGGGATACTGTACATACTGTACATCTTATCCTTTCCAATCAAGGGAAATGGTTCCTCACTGTTTTGTAACTTGTCTTTCTTTACAATTGGCCAATAAGATTCCAGGACACATATACAGTACTGTTTCGCTAAAAAATGATCTTATATTCAAGTAAATTTGGTTATTTCTGGTGTGTTTAAATTGCCATAGAGATATTTTCTTAGTGTAATCATTTGTGCCATTTAAATTTACCAAATCAGAAAGGGGACAGAAAGCTACACAGAGGGCATATGCTTTAATGCCTGGGCTACAGAGAAATATATACGTATTCATGAGTTTTTGGTGTATTTTTTTAAGGAGGAGATCTTTAGCTTTAAGATATTTGTAGATTCAGGTTTAAGACATTTTTAAACAATTATACAAATAGTAAACTACAAGCTCATTCAGCACTGCGTAAAAGTAAATAAACAAGACATTTATCAGCAGTCAGGCAGAAAAGCACACAAAACTGTTGAATTTAGCAGACATTGCAGCTTGATAGAGGCGGCACATTTCTTTGTAGAGAGAAGCTGACATCCTCAGACTTTATCTTAGCTAGTCAGACTCTGCTGTGAAATGACAGGGCACGGGGAAAAAGTTTAATGAAGTGGCTCTAAATATTGTGTCAAAACAAATGATGTGAATAATGAAACAGCTCATTCCAGGTGCCTTTCACAATAATAACGATTGCACATGCAGCATAAGTGGAGCGAAAACGATGCAGTTTTCATCAGACAGACTATGCAGTTAAATACAGGTACACAGTAGTGTGTATAGACTAGCGATAGATTTACTGTCAAGAATTCTTTTCCAGTTTGGTGATGCAACAGATCTTGTTACCATCATTTTTGTTATTAAGCCATTTCAACTATGTGTTTCCAGGCCTTTAGTACATTGAAGTACATTACAAGTAGGCTATAAAAATATACGCAATATATATCTTAATACACACCGAGATTACTAGTTTTGCGTTAACAGGGGTGCATTGCTAACAAGTCTTTTTTTTTAATGCTATCTTAAGACAACACTGGTATTACAGGCTTTTTTAAACCTGGCGTTAGCCGCAAAAAGGTGAGCGTAGAGCAAAATCTAGCTCCACATCTCACCTCAATACCAGCATTGCTTACGGTAGCGGTAAGCTGGCTAAACGTGCTCGTGCATGATTTCCCCATAGGAAAAAAGCAGCGTTCAGCTCCTAACGCAGCCCCATTGATTCCGATGGGGAAGGGAATTTTATGTCTACACCTAACACCCTAACATGAACCCCAAGTCTAAACACCCATAATCTTACACTTATTAACCCCTAATCTGCCGTCCCCGACATTGTCGCCACCTACATTATACTTATTAACCCCTAATCTGCCGCTCCGGACACCGCCGCCACCTACATTATCCCTATGAACACCTAATCTGCTGTCCCCAACATCGCTGAACAGTACATTATATTTATTAACCCCTAATCTGCCCCCCAACTTCTCTGGAATCTACCTACACTTATTAACCCCTAATCTGCTGCCGCCAACGTCGCCGCCACTATAATAAACATATTAACCCCTAAACCAAAGTCTAACTCTAACCCTAACACCCCCTCTAGTTTAAATATAATTTAAATAAATCTAAATAAAAATAATTACAATTAAATAAATTAATCCTATTTAAAACGAAATACTTACCTATAAAATAAACCCTAAGCTAGCTACAATATAATTTATAGTTACATTGTAGCTAGCTTAGGATTTATATTTATTTTACAGGCAACTTTGTATTTATTTTAACTAGGTAGAATAGTTATTACATAGTTATTAACTATTTAATAGCTACCTAGTTAAAATAAGTACAAATTTACCTGTAAAATAAAACCTAACCTAAATTACAATTACACCTAACACTACACTATCATTAAATTAATTACATAAACTAACTACAATTAACTACAATTAAATAAACTAAAGTACAAAAAACAGCAAACACTAAATTACAGAAAATAAAAAACTAATTACAATTTTTTAAAACTAATTACACCTACTCTAATCCTCCTAATAAAATAAAAAAGCCCCCCAAAATAATAATTGTAATTACAAAACTTGTGTGCAGTATTGAAATAAAGTAATTAAGTGGTCTAACTGTTTTACAATAGCAACATCCCCCTACAACTGGCATTATTTGGATGAGACAGTACTGTTCCTTATTCATCTCCTTGTCAGTCATGTTAAATTACAAGAAATGGGGTAAAATAAATAAGTAAGGTTATCACAGGTTTTGTGATCAATTGTCTTCAGCATATACCTGTAAGCCAAGTGCATCTGAATGCTTGTGCATTACAAATGAATGTTGTTTGTGTCACTTTATTTAATTTAGTCTGCTGGCCATTACAGTCATACTTCAAAGATAAATATATAGGAATCTATAAAGAGTATCTGTGTCTTCTGAGTTTAGTAATGTTATTCTGTAGCCTTTGTTATATACTGAACTCTGAATGCTTTTACAGTCTTTATTTTCTAGAACAGAAAAGTGATAAATAGCAAAGCTGAATAAAAGTAACATTTATAATCCCTATGACAATTACATATGGGTACATTCACAGTAAATGTATAATAAAAGAAAGCACAAGCAGAAAATGGTATTTATTTGAGCACACAAACATTTCTGCTAAAAGCAGCTGGTTTAGATTGGTGCTAATGTTCCCTGTTCCAGAATAATAAAGCATTTATGTGTGACTGGGTAGCCATACCATCCTCATTTACATACCATAAAATGAACTTTTATACCCCTAAAAGATTCTTAAGTTAAAAAAAAAATCAAATGCATTAAGGAACTTATAGGATGAACTCATTTTCATTAAACCCTTTCTTACCCAGGACACATATTTTACTTTATTTATATACTCATACATAAAGTTGTGTATTTTATAGACTTTATTATGGGTGGGGTGTAATATGATGAGGCTACAGTAATGATTATAAGATTATTATAGCACAATAGAAACAAATGATCACCTTAACATCCCATATTAGCAATAGGGGCTGCAGGAGTCGCGGCTGTGACCATACACAGCCTTCTGGGGGGGCCCTCATTGCAGGCTGCAAACCCTTAGTTTGGGCAGGGAGACCGAGGTATGTGCAGAGCTGCAGCGGACTTTGGGTAGGGAGAGCGAGGTATATGCAGCGCTGCAGTGGTGCCTTAACATAGCTTTATCTGCTTTGCAATAATGAGCTGTGCCCCCTCCACCAGCTGGCCTCACTCAGACATCCCAACTCTCCCTGAAGTTCAGGGAGTCTCCCTGATTGTAATAGTGACTCCCTGATGCCAGCAAATGGAATGCAATCTCCCTGAAACTCCAAGTACCATGATCCAATGTGGCCCAAATCCGAAAAAGTGTTTCTTTAACCCCTTAGTGACCAGAGCACTTTTCTATTTGTTGACCGTTTGGGACCAAGGCTATTTTTACATTTCTGCGGTGTTTGTGTTTAGCTGTAATTTTCCTCTTACTCATTTACTGTACCCACACATATTATATACCGTTTTTCTCGCCATTAAATGGACTTTCTAAAGATACCATTATTTTCATCATATCTTATAATTTACTATTAAAAAAATTATAAAATAAGAGGAAAAAATGAAAAAAAATTTTTTTTTTCAAACTTTGACCCCCAAAATCTGTTGCACATCTACAACCACCAAAAAACACCCATGCTAAATAGTTTCTAAATTTTGTCCTGAGTTTAGAAATACCCAATGTTTACATGTTCTTTGCTTTTTTTGCAAGTTATAGGACCATAAATACAAGTAGCATTTTGCTATTTCCAAACCACTTTTTTTCAAAATTAGCGCTAGTTACATTGGGACACTGATATCTTTCAGGAATCCCTGAATATCCCTTGACATGTATATATATATTTTTAGAAGACATCCCAAAGTATTGATCTAGGCCCATTTTGGTATATTTCATGCCACCATTTCACCGCCAAATGCGATCAAATAAAAAAAAAATGTTCACTTTTTCACAAATTGTTTCACAAACTTTAGGTTTCTCACTGAAATTATTTACAAACAGCTTGTGCAATTATTGCACAAATGGTTTTAAATGCTTCTCTGGGATCCCCTTTGTTCAGAAATAGCAGACATATATGGCTTTTACGTTGCTTTTTGGTAATTCGAAGGCCGCTAAATGCCACTGCGCACCACACGTGTATTATGCGCAGCAGTGAAGGGGTTAATTAGGGAGCATGTAGGGAGCTTGTAGGGTTAATTTTAACTTTAGTGTAGTGTAGTAAACAACCCCAAGTATTGATCTAGGCCCATTTTGGTATATTTCATGCCACCATTTCACCGCCAAATGTGATCAAATTAAAAAAACTTTAAATATTTCACAATTTTAGGTTTCTCACTGAAATTATTTATAAACAGCTTGTGCAATTATGGCACAAATTGTTGTAAATTCTTCTCTGGGATCCCCTTTGTTCAGAAATAGCAGACATATATGTCTTTGGCGTTGCTTTTTGGTAGTTAGAAGGTGCCGCTGCGCATCACACGTATATTATGTCTAGCAGTGAAGGAGTTAATTAGGTAGCTTGTAGGGAGCTTGCAGGGTTAATTTTAGCTTTAGTGTAGAGATCAGCCTCCCACCTGACACATCCCACCCCCTGATCCCTCCCAAACAGCTCCCTTCCCTCCCCCACCCGACAATTGTCCCTGCCATCTTAAGTACTGGCAGAAAGTCTGCCAGTACTAAAATAAAAGTTTTTTGGGGGGTTTTAGGTTTAAAAAAAAAAAAAATGTGTCTGCTGTGTAGGACCCCCCTTAGCCCCCAACCTCCCTGATCCCCCCCCCCAAACAGCTCTTTAACCCCCCCCCCACCTCTGCCTTTATTGTGCAGCATATTGGGTACTGGCAGCTATCTGCCAGTACCCAGTTTGAAAAATAATATTGCATTTTAATTTTTTTATTTTATTAAAAATGTTCTTTATTTCTGTAGTGTAGCTGCCCCCTCCTCAACATCCAACCCCCCACCCTCTCCCAGATGCATTGATTTTCAAATCCCACCCTCCCCAGTCCTCTCTCCCACCATCCAGATCTACAGCATATTTATGCTGAAACAGATCTCACGTGCACGCGCGCGCCCGTGCACGCGCGCACCCGCATAAGATCCCTCCCCCCTCCTCCACCAATGACTGCCCACCCGCCTCCCTGGATGAGCTCCCACCCACCAACGATAACGGCCATCGATAGCCGATGCAGAGAGGGCCACAGAGTGGCTCTCTCTGCATCGGATGGCTAAAAACAGTTATTGCAGGATGTCTCAATATTGAGGCATCACTGCAATAACATGAAAGCAGCTGGAAGCTATCAGGATCGCTTAACGACCAACGACGTATGGGGTACGTCCTTGGTCATTAGCTGCATTTTTTTGCCGGACGTACCCCATACGTCGTTGGTCGTTAAGGGGTTAAGGAATGCCTTTAGTTGCTGGGACATTATAGAACCCTCAAAGCATGCATCAGTAACCAAAAGCCCCCACTGATTTTAATAAAATAAAAACACAAATACTACCTTATTTACTGCACGTAATTAAACTTCGTATTCTAAAATATTTATGCATTCAACAAGCGTACGATCACTGGAAAATAGGTTTGTTGTATGTGGTTGTGCAATAAAGCTACTTTTTTTAATGTGACTTTAGTGGGAAGCTACTTTAATGATGAGTCTCTATCTTATTTAGGGTTTCAGGGTGTCCAATATATAACTGGGGGAGGGGGGTGGGTGTTGGCTCAGTAGCTGGTGAAGCCACATCCCTGAAATGAGTTTTTGCAGGTTGTGATGTCTGCCTCACTTTCCCTCACCACCCCATGTGCTGCTACACATTATGCTCAAGTTCAGTGCCCGTCACATTCCTGGTGCTGTTGACTATAAGGAACGTGACCGGCGCTAAACTTGTGAGGAAGAGGAAGGAGCATGATGAGCAGCTTGAGCAGGACAGAGGAAGTAACTGAGCTGGAAGACAGAGCACTGCAGGCAGCACAACAAGAGCCGTAATGCCAACAACAGCAAATTTGCAAGGCAGCAGAAGATCTGGCCTTGCGGTTGAATTTGAGGACAGACGATCTGGGGTTACAACTTGCAAGTACACATCACGCAGGGCAGGGGTGGGGAAGCACTGTACATGTCTATGCTGGTGTTCCCAGAGGTAGGGCACTGCTTGGGACCTGTTGAACTTGTCAACATTAGTTTGTGTGCATGTTTGGCTTTCCTGATCCCTTAACTCTCACTGTTTGTATATACTGTATTCATGTCAGTCTGAGACACCTCAATCTTGTATGAATATTTGACAGTGTTTGCATTTACAGTATGTTAATTCATGAACAACAGAAGTTCTTGTGCATGTGTTTCCTTCATGACTCATTAGTACTTTTTGTTTTTACATATACTGTATGTGTATTTGATGTACAAGAGTATTCTTTGTGATACCTTCTGTTCGGATTGTTTATACTGTGTATATAGACCCCTAACTATGGAATACTACTATACATTTGCACATATGTCTGTTACTTGATATACAACAGTAGCTTGGGTCCTTTGTGACTTCTCAGTACAAGCAAATATGGTCCCTTATACATTAATATACATGCATATTAATATTTTTATATGATGTGTATATGTGTATAAGGTTTGAGATTGATCAGTGCTGTATGTGTGACATCTCAGACCTGTCTGTATATGGAATTCTGTATGTATACTTTGTGAGAAACTATAGACCTTTTAGTTCACTGGTAACTGCAAGTGGACTGTTTACACTAAGTTCTACCTAAGGAAAAAATGTACTTACTGTGAGAGAAACTGTACAACTGTCAGTAGTCTGAAGCCTCCAAATGGGCAGTGTATATGTTGGTGATGCCCAATGATGGATTGTGTGTGAGACACCTGAGACGTGGCAGTATTTCTAAGAATGGGTGTATACTAACAAGCCATATACATGGTGCCACTATCCTCGCCTGTGTGGCCAATCGGCCCTGCCTGTGTGTGTTGGGGCCCTTCATGGATTCTTGCACCAGAGGCCTGGGGTTTCTAGTTACGCCTCTGCAGTACCCAACATGTATATATGCATACAAACAATAAACTAAAAAACAAATTCCATGGACTCTTTAGTAGACCTATCAAGTACGTATTGACCATGCCTGCTAACAATTTTCATATGTCTATCCAATTTGCTAATCCCCAAGCAATCAATGTAAAGTGCACACGATATGCATAATATATTAAATATTGTTTCCTCTAATCTATATAATACAGGTGACTTGGATGCTATGATTGGCAAACAAATATATACATTTAACCAACCAAGACCTCATACCATATTGTTATACTGACATCCATGACTATAAATACTTATTTATGAATAAATAGAACATATACTGTTATTTGAAGGACATTGGAATGTGAAATATTCATATTTTCATGTTGGGTTAGCACAAATGAGAATATGTAAAAAATCGGTTTGTGCGAGAGTTGGGTGCTTTTTTTCTTCATTGACTACTATGGAGGAATGCTTCAGGTTTTTTTGCTTGTCGGGTTAGTGTGAGAGCAAAAACAGTTTACTTTTAACTCGTAATATGAACGCAACCCGACAAGCTTACTTGTAGGACAATTAACGTTCAAGCGGAACCTTTAATTTGTGCTCCACTCGTAATCTGGCCCTATATGTTAATAAAGACTTGGGGCCCGATGATGTAAAGCTCTCTGAGCTGGCAAGATTATGATAGAATGTTCGCTAGTCTTTCTATTTCCCTGGTGGAATGATCTAAAGCCACTTTTTTCCCTGAAAACAGGGTGTCTCGCTAAGGGGTGTATGCTACATTTTCGTATGAAAAGTGCACAATAAAATTTGTATTTTAAACATCATACAAAACTAATAATTTAACCATTAACACAAAAATAAGCAGAGGAAAATTGTATTGTGACAGTGCATCAAAAATCTAACAAAATGCTTCCCCAAAAATCGTATTTAAAAAAAAAAAAAAACGTAAAATTTGTATGTAAATTATACAAGAATAAATTGTTTGTAAATCATAATTTTAGTACACTGGATGTACAAAAAAACACACAGAAATTTGTATAAATACAAAATACAAAGTGTAATTGTTGTTTTTTCGGAAAATGGGCTGAACATTGGTGTTCCATGGGCGTATATGAAATTGTCTCATATTGAAATTGTCTCTCTAATTCCTGCGTAATTCTGTAGCCAGAGGAAGGCTGGTTATAGGATCACTGGTATCTGCATCAGTATAATAACACCCAGCACTATAAAATAATGTTTTTAATTTCAAATGTACCTTGGTGTCCTTCACTAAGGTCTGTACTTTGGAAAATGTCCACCACAGCCTTTGTCTGTGCCTATCCCTGGTTGTTAGGCTCCTGACAGGAGTAGGCTTTTTATTTGTGTGCTTTGTTTTGCTGGCTGCTTTGAAGTTGCTGTATTTAAAGAGACAGTGCACCTAGGGTTGCCACCTTTTACTCAAAAAAATACTGGCCATGGATGAGGGCGGAGCCAAACAAGTCCAATTCCCTTAAAGGGACATTAAACACTTTGAGATGGTAATATAAAATGATACATTGTATATAATAAAACTCCTCTGCAATATACGTTCATTATTTATTTTGTCCTCTTTGCCTGTAATTCCATTCTGAAATTGTGAGCTTTTCGGTTCCTGTTAGAAATGGAAGTGCAGAACACTGTTAAATCCAGCACAACCATTGGCTGCACACTCTAGTGACCTATTTATAACTGACCCTAATTGGCCACAGCAGAGAAGGTAACACAAGTTACAACATAGTAGCTCCCAGTGTTTTATAGACACTAAAACTTTACACTTATTTTGTCAAATTTTAAACAACTAATGAAACTTTAAAAAATACATCTACATGTTAGTCATGGACTAATCTTTTCTTTGAATGCATCTTTCTATCTAGCATGTATTTAGTGTTTAATGTCCCTTTAATGTTACAAATTTTTCCACCTACTGTGGTATGCAAATATTCTAATGGCTATAGTATTACTCTGAAGGTTTCATATTCTTCTGCCAGATGTTGCTGTATGAGATTAATTGATCTGTAATGCATTTCTGCAAATACGTCCTATGAAGTGACATTATTATTAGAAGATAAACTACACAGCCCATGGGCATAGATTCTGATATTTAGAGAATAACCAATAAAAGAGTGGAATCCTTTAGAAATGTAATGTTGTATTTCTTGTGAATAAGATTTTTCTTGAAAAAAACTCAATAAAACTTTTTGATTTTATAAAGAAGCTGAGCGTAAAGGTGATGGACTGGCCAAGCATGTCTCCAGACCTAAACCCTATTGAGCATCTGTGGGGCATCCTCAAATGGAAGGTGGGGTTACGCAAAGTCTCTAACATCCACCAGCTCCGTGATGTCATCATGGAGGAGTGGAAGAGGACTCCAGTAGCAACCTGTGAAGCTCTGGTAAATGCCATGCCCAAGAGGGTTAAGGCAGTGCTGGAAAATAATGGTGGGCACACAAATTATTGACACTTTGGGACCAATTTGGACATTTCCACTTAGGGGTGTACCCACTTTTGTTGCCAACGGTTTAGACATTAATGGCTGTGTGTTGAGTTATTTTGAGGGTACAGTAAATTTACAGCGCTATAACAACCCTACAAAGGGGTTGAAAGCTTAAGGTGGAATCCAAAGATAAGCCGATATAATTATGAAATATACAATAGAGAAGCCAATATTGTTACAATAGGATAAAAATTGTGTCAATGAGTACAGTACGTAATACAGTGATTGAGGGAAGATGCGTGTGACATGAATAGTTATGAATAGTTATGTAAACTTTGTTGTAATCCTTGTTCATATATATTTTTATTTTTACTTATTTTCACATATATTTTGATTTCCATTTTTATTATTATTTTTTTTTTTTCCAGATATATCATTTTTGGATTTAGGTGTACACCGATCTATCCTCAATTTTTTATTTTTGTATTTCGTTTTTTTAAATTTTTATATCACTCAATTTTTATATCACACAATTTCTATATCACTTGATATTTTTAATCACACTTTTTGCATTTCTACCTTTTTTTGAATTTTTTGGGATTTTACTTATATAAATCACATATCACGGATTGATTTCACCCAAGGGCACGGATATAACTACAACCACTATCATTGTGGACTATATAGACTTCCAAACTCTTTTCACATGGTCCTCTGAGGACACTCTTTGGGACTATTGCATCACAAACATTCAATTTTGGATTAGGACCTTTTTCAGTTAGCCATTGTTTTTAACCTAATGTGTTATATTGTTGTATCCACTTTTTGAAGGGTCAGTTTGATAAATTATCTATAAATGGATTAGCTACATTGTTCTATTTTACCATCGATGTATTAGCTATATGTGTTTTTAATTTGTGATTCATTCTTCATTGATTTTATATAGTTCTTTTTTAATTGTATAGCATAATCAATAAATTGTTATTATATATATCTCTTTTACACCACTTGTCACACGCATCTTCCCTCAATCACTGTATTACGTACTGTATTCATTGACACGATTTTTATCCTATTGTAACAATATATTTGTTACTTAAATAGCCTCATTGGCTTCTCCATTTTATATTTCATAATTATATTGGCTTATCTTTGGATTCCACCTTAAGCTTTCAACCCCTTTGTAGGGTTATTATAGCGCTCCCTCTAAGCTATTTTCTATCTACTTCTATTTGGGGTCTGGTTGGGAGACCTTGCTCTTTACGAGGAGTAGCTTGTGTGGTATTTTTGGCACTGATAATAGAATTTGCACTAAATGTACACTGTTATACAGGCTGTACACTCACTACTTTACATTGTAGCAAAGTGTCATTTCTTCAGTGTTGTCGCATAAAAAGATATAATAAAATATTTACAAAAATGTGAGGGGTGTACTCACTTTTTTGAGATACTGTATATATATATATATATATATATATATATATATATATATATATATAATTATTATCATCAGTTATTTGTAGAGTGCCAACAGATTCTGCAGCGCTATAAACATAGGCAGAATACAAGGAAACATTTTTAGGGATCAGACGGGTAGAGGGCCCTGCCAAGAGTTGCACTGTTGTAGTCAGCTCTAAAGAAGGGGATCTACAAACAGCTGGACTCTTAGGCTTACATGCTAAGGGGGTTCAAGGGGATAGCAATGGAGGAGAGGAAACGGTATAAAGAAAGGTTAGTGTAGGTTGTATGCATCCCTGAACAGTAGAGTCTTTAGGGAGCGCTTGAAGTTTTCAGAACTAGGGGAGAGTCTTGTGGAACGAGGCAGAGAGTTCCACAAGATGGGAGCCAGTCTGGAAAAGTTCTGTAAACGGGAGTGTGAGGAGGTAACAAGAGAGTAGGAGGTCATGAGCAGAGTTAAGGGGACAGGAGGTAGAGTATCTGGAGACAATGTCTGAGATATAGGGGGGAGCAGTGCAGTTGAGGGCTTTTGTATGTCAGAGTGAGAATTTTGTGTTTAATCCTGGAGGCAAGAGGAAGCCAGTGAAGGGATTGGCAGAGAGGTGCAGCAGATGAAGAGCGATGTGTAAGGAAGATGAGCCTGGCAGAGACATTGATTATGGATTGTAAAGGAGATAGGTGGCAGCTAGGGAGACCAGAGAGGACAGAGTTGCAGTAATCAAGGCGGGAATGGATGAGAGAATGGATTAAAATCTTAGTTGTGTCTTGTGTAAGGAAATGTCTAATTTTAGAGATGTTTTTAAAGTGGAAGCGGCAGGATTTAGCCAAGGACTGAATGTGAGGAGTGAAAGAAAGATCTGAGTCAAATGTGACCCCAAGACATCGGGCATGCGGGGTAGGGGTAATGATGGAGTTGTCGACAGTTATAAAGAGATTTTGGAAGATGGGGAGAAAATAAGGAGCTCAGTTTTGGAGAGATTTAGCTTGAGGTAGTGAGAGGTAGTGAGAGGACATCCAGGAAGAGATGTGAGAAAGACAGTTAGTGACACGGAGATAGGTCTGGTGCAGAGAAGTAGATTTGGGTGTTTATTTGGGACTTTATTAGGGAACCTAATGATGACGTTTAGATTGAGAAGAGAAGGGGACCGAGGACAGAGCCTTGCGGTACCATAACAGAAAGTGGTGACAGGGCAGAGGAGGCCCCAGAGAAGGCTACACTAAAGGTATGGTTTGACAGGTAGGAGAGGAACCATGAGAGGGCTGTGTCACAAATGCCGAAGGATTGTAGGGTTTGGAGCAAAAGAGGTTGGTCAACAGTATCAAAGGCTGCAGACAGGTCAAGGAGGATAAGCAGAGAGAAGTGGCCTTTTGATTTTGCTGTAAGTAGTTCATGGTTAACCTTAACGATTGCTGTCTCTGTGGAGTGTTGGGGACAAAATCCAGATTGCAGAAACTTCTTCCTCAGTAACAGGGGAGAAAGAGCTAAATGTATGGCTATGTGGGTTGTGATTGATTGCGAGCATTTTGAGGGGGTAAGAGAATGGAAGTATGATGAGAGATGATTTCGTTTCTGATGGAGTCGATTTTGTTATTGAAGTGGCTGGCAAAGTCTTGAGCTGACAGAGAAGTTGTATTAGGGGATGGGGGTGGGCAGAGAAGAGTACTCAAAGTGGAGAACATACCTTTTGGGTTTGATGAAAGAGTAGAGAAGTAATGTTGCTAGCTTTTGTTCTGTCTCAGCTGAGTGTCTCTCTCTCTCTCTCGCTCTCTCTCTCTCTCTCTCTCTCTCTCTCTATATATATATATATATATATAAAATATATATTAAAAAACTAATTATATATATATATATATATATATATATACACACACATATATGTATATATAAGTGAATATATGTATGTATGTATATGTATGTCTATATATGTGTATGTATGTGTGTGTAAATATATATATATATATATATATATATATATATATATGTGTGTGTGTGTGTGAGTATATATTTAAAATGTGTATAAATAATATATAGATAGATCAGTAATGGCACATATTGTACTTTTGAGGCATATATATGAGGTAGTGGTTAATATTGTCTGGCTCTAACTCTTTGGGTGGTAAAGGTGCTATTTGTGCCATGGCAATGTAACCCATCGCTGGAAGTAAGGATATATTCAAATGGGGAAAAACATATTTGTGGTTTTCCCTCTCTAACTGCAGCCAACCAAGCTAAGGAGTTAACAGTTCAGTTCTAATCATTAGATGGGAGATAATTAATCTTCTTTTGCTCACATATATATATTGAGTGCTGAATTTTCACCCACAAAAGTAATCCATAACTATCCTTCTTTTGTTGGGACATTAACTTTCTCAATGTAAAGTTTCTCTTTCTCCCCATTGTTACAAATCCAATATATACAATATATACAGTATATATATATCTCTCACTGCCTTTATTGATTAAATACAAATAAAATTAATATTTATTAAGTCCTGTGAGTGCTTCTTCTTTCTTTGAAGTTTCTACCTATCTACCATAGAGAGCACCCAGGCAATTCACGTATACAGTGAGTGCTTGGATCCCAAAATAAATAAAAAATAAATAAATAATAAAAATATATATACACAGAGAAATCCCTGCACTCACTAGCAAGCTCTCAGCTAAGATTAAAAGCAAAAATGGAAAGGTTAGTTACCGCATCTGGCCAAATGGGAAAAGCCCAGGTACCACGTCAAGGTCCTTTCCAAAAACCTGGGACCCTAAAATAGCCACACAATGCAAGCTCTCAATCCAAACAAACTGGGAACAAGTGAAGGGTGCACAGGTTTATATAATCACCCCAATCATATACAAAACACGGAAGGGGACTGTACTCCTAGACTGGACCGGGTACACATCCCATGACCATGCAACATGCTCAGCCCTGGGTGTTTACTGGCACTCACAAGAAGCCCTCAGTTTACGCCGGGGTTAGGTTCCAGAAGGAATGGTTGTAAATAGAAACTGTTGTAAATTGAAACCCAGTTTATAATGTAAGTCAAAGGAAAGTGAGGGAGTTAGGTTCCAAGCCCCTCTCAAAATTGTCATAAAATTGTCATAACACCTAATACATTATTTTTAAATCTTTGAAATGAAGACTTTAAATGCTAAACAGCATTATAATCCTAATAAAATAATCACACAACACAGAATTTATCATCAAACTAAGTTTAATGAACAAAAACATTTGCTAAACAGCATTATAAACCTAATAAAATAATCACACAACACAAAATTTATCATCAAACTAAGTTTAATGAACAAAAACATTTCCTAAACAGCATTATAAACCTAATAAAATAATCACACAATACAGAATGTATCATCAAAGTTTAATGAACAACAATTTTTTTTACTTTTTTCAGTTTTATGCAAACAGTTCTCTGCATTGTTAGCATGTTAGATAATATCGGGTCTGCAGCTATTCTATGCATTCTAGTCTGGACTGATTTATAGGCACCCTAACCTTCAAGCAGCTGGGCAGGAAGATAAAAGGGAAGTGGCTGTTAGATCTTGTTCCTTTGAAAGCTGCTCAATAGCTGAGGTCTGGTTACACTGATTAATTTCAGCCTGCTTGGCTTGCATATCTTTTCTGCAACACAAGCAGACAGTTCCACATACTGGCCTGCCCTTATTTTAATCAATGTACTGCTTCTCAGTGCTTTTCAATAGCAGTCACATGACTGGAAAAAAGGGCGTTATTCTGAATTGTCTTAAACCGAGGGCCACCTGTTTGTGTGTGTGTGTTATATATATAATGTATATAATTGTTATGCAGCACAACCGCTGTCTGATTTGCTATGCAGCACAACCACTGTCTGATTTGCTATGCAGCAATACCACTGTCTGATTTGCTATGCAGTAGTACCACTGTTTGATTTGCTATGCAGCACAACCACTGTCTGATTTGCTATGCAGCACAACCACTGTCTGATTTGCTATGCTGCAGTACCACGGTCTGATTTGCTATGCTGCAGTACCACTGTTTGATTTGCTATGCTGCGCTACCACTGTTTGATTTGAATTTAGCCACCCATCAGCAAGCTCCCATTGGTTAAAGCACCCCACCATAGCTCAGGTGTACTCATGACAGTGTAATAGAGTTGTGAATATTAAGCCAGGGAGTCTCATACTATTATGAAGAGTAAAATCAGGAATGATTCAGCCCTCTGAGGCAAAGGACTGTAGTGTTAGGAGCAGTCTATATTGGGGCACCTTGTAAGTTGGTGACTGGCTAAGCAGAATATGGCCATATTGTATGACTAAGATCCCAATTTTATTTAAAAAGAATAGTTGACTCTTTATGTGTTTTGTAGGCAATTTTTTGCAGCAGTTCAAAAAATATGTTGTGCTTTTGAAAATGGATGTGCGCTAATACCTTTTTGTTTGTGTACAGTATATATATATATATATATACTGTATATAATTGTTAGGCAGCATAACCACTGCGCTACCACTGTTCGATTTGAATTAAGCCACCATTTAGCAAGCGCTACCCAGGTGCTGGACTAAAAATGGCCCACCTCCTAAGCTTGCATTCCTGCTTTTAAATACAGATACCAAGAGAATGAAGAAAGAGCACGTAGAGCAGATACAGAAATGTATGGCTCATGTTATTCTCCTTGTCTGCCAGCATATGGAGTTAATTAGAAAGTTGCTTAAAATGTCATGCTATAAAAAATGTTTTGGTTTCATATACCTTTAACTAGCATGTAATGGGATGGCATGTAATCAGGGGTGTGGGTGGCAAAATGTATCCTCACCTGTGTGGCCAAAAATCCTAGCACCAGCCATGCACAAGGTGGTGGCAGCGGTGGGATTTGTGAATGGTGCCAACTTTTGTGCAGTGGAAACCTTAAAGTAACAGGAGGATATTGTAGAAGCTCTGCTACAAGCTACCACAGTACAGCAAGAAACAAGCTGACAGGCTGCAGCCTCTCTAGCAGCTCAGCAGGAGAGTAACCGGCTTATGGCTATGCAAATTTGGGCCTTGAGTGAGGCTCAAAAAAGGGACCATGAAATGCTGAAAGAGATTGCAGACCGCATTACTACCCAGGAACTGCTGGCACAAACAGGAGCTGTAAGCAGAATACGGGCTAGCAGCTGCCTACAGAAAATGACGCCAAAGGATGATGTAGAGGCCTATCTGTTGGCGTTTGAATGCACAGCCACTCGTGAGACCTGGCCACATGAGCAATGGGCAGGAATAATTGCTCCCTTCCTCCTTGGGGAGGCCCAGATGGCTTGTTATGACCTAGAAGAAGAGGCTGCTGCTGATTACAGCAAACTAAATGCTGAAATCTTAGCCTAAATGGGTGTGACAACTACAGTCCGAGCCCAACATTTTTATAATTGGTGTTTCAATGAGGGAAAGGCTCCGTGATGACAGATGTTTGATCTGATTCATCTGGCATGAAAGTGGCTCAGACCAGAGGAGCAAAGTCCTGCACAGATCGTGGAATCCCTAGTAATTGACAGATAGCTGCGAGAAATTCTACTTGGCCTCCGTAATTGGGTTGGACAAGGAAACCCTACTACATATGATGCCATGGTGGCACATGTGGAAAGATACTTATCTGCCAAGGACCTAGAGAAAGCATCTGCTGTGCCAGCCAAGGCTGGATCAGACACTTTCAAGACTAAGTCACTTAGTAACATTCAGAGGCCTGGTATCAGAAAGGCAGAGACTGAAATCAGGTCTGGGACAGAAACACATCCCTGGAATGCAGAGAGAAACTATGACTTTGTAAAGGAAGAGTGTTTAGGAAAAAGTTATTGCCTGTTTTGAGTATGGTGAAAAGGGGCATATCAGAGCAAGATGCCCGAATATGTCAGAACCAATGCAGTGTGGACTAGGAGAAAACTTCTCAGACTTTTGTGGACTGTTATGCTTAGCAGGCATGGTTGAAGGTGTAACTACTTTCAATGTTTCAGTCGGTTTAAATAATAAAGACACTGATGCATTGGTGGACTCTGGCAATGCTCTGACCTTGGTGTCAGGAGCCTTGGTTGAGCCTTCTCAACTGAGAAAACATAAAACAATGGGGGTGTTGTGTATCCATGGGTGCATTGTACAATATTCCACTGCTAAAATAGAGGTTTTTGTTATGGTAGAGAAGTTAAAATCTCAGCAGTGGTTGTACCTCGGTTGCCATATCCAATTGTCATAGGAAGAAAGTTTCCTGAGTTCTACTCCCTAATTCAGTCTCAATTGTCCTCAAAACAGGAAAAAAACAAAAAGTGATTCAGAGGACAAAAGTCCCCATGAAATGTTTCTCTTCACCCATCCTGAGTTGTTTGTAACCCATCCAAAAATAGTTAAAACCAAAAGGGAACGCCAGCATTGCTGATATAAATTTAATAAAGCTTTATCTAAAGTTTTGTTAAATGAAAGGGGAAAACATTCTAGAAAAGGTGTGGCAACCAAGGGTACTAAGTCAGAGATATTAGAAGATTGTCAACAACCTGTAACTGATAAAGAAAGGGTGACTAGTGAGAGTGACCCCTGTATTTTAGATATTTCTAATGTTAGCTTTGGGCGTGACCAGGCAAATGAACCATTATTACAAAATGCAAGGAGTAGAGTGATGGAAATAAATGGAGTACTAGTGGAGTGCCAAACAAAGAGTTCATATCCATATTTCATCCTCAAGAATGACATTCTATACAGAGTAACCTCAGAAGAAGGTCAGGAGGTTGAGCAGCTTGTAGTACCATCATCTTATACTAGGAAGGTACTATCTTTTGCCCATTCGCATCTTTTGGGGGGACACTTGGGGGTGGAAAAACACAGGAAAAGGTCCTAGGAAGATTTTTTTGGGCCTGGGGTGTATGAGGAAATAAAGCGGAATTGTGCCTCTTGTCCAGAATGTCAGTTGTCATCCCCAAAGCCAAAACTAAGGGCCCCACTTATACCTCTCCCAATTGTTGATGTTTCCTTTAAAAAGATAGGCATGGGCCTCGTAGGTCCCTTGGAGAAATCAGTTAGAGGTCACCAGTATATTTTGGTTATTCTAGACTATGCCACTCGATATCCCGAAGTCATACCACTACGTAAAGCTACTGCTAAGAATATAGCTAAAGAGTTGGTACAAGTGTTTTCACAGGTGGGCATTCCAAAAGAAATAATCACTGACCAAGGGACATCTTTTGTCTCCTGCCGCATGAGGGAAATATGTCAATTGTTTAAGATACAGGCTTTAAGAACTTCTGATATCATCATCAGAAAGATGGGTTAGTAGAAAGATTTAACCATAATCTTAAATCCATGTTAAGGAAGGTTGTTAGCAGGGATGGTAAGGATTGGGACATACTTCTTCCCTATTTGTTGTTTGCTGTCTGTGAGATTCCTCAAAGTTCAACAGGCTTCTCTCCATTTGAATTTTTGTATGGCAGGCATCTTAGGGGTTTGTTAGACATTCTTAAATAAACTTGGGAAGAACAAGGGGTCCCAGGAAACAATGTGCTGCAGCACGTAGAGCAGATAGAGAAATGTATGGCTCATGTTGTTCCCCTTGTCTGCCAGCATATGGAGAAAGCTCAGGGAACTCAAAAACTTAACTATGATCAGAGTGCTACACAGAGACAGTTACAGGCTGGCGATCGAGTAATGGTTTTAGTCCCAACAGCTGAGATTAAGCTTCTGGCTCATTGGCAGGGTCCCTATGAAATTATAGAAAAATTAAGCCCCGTGAATTACAAAGTTAGATAGCCTAAGTGTCATAATAAAGAACAAATCTTCCATGTTAATCTTCTAAAATCATGGAGAGGCAGAGGTGCATGTATAGCTGTAATGGAAAACACAAGAGTTGACTCCATGCACTTAGAACATTCGGTAGAAATTTCCCCAGAGCTCACACCGGAGTAAGCAGAGGAAGCTAAAGAAATGGTAGAAAGGAATAGGGATGTCTTTTTACCTATGCTAGGTAGAACTAGTGGAATCACCCATGACATAAGCACAGAGCCTGGGATAACCCTTAAGATAAAATTATATAGAATACCTGAAGCCAGAAGGGAAGCTGTAAAGGCAGAAGTTAGAAAAATGCTTGAGCTTGGGGTGATTGAGGAGTCTCACAGTAACTGGTCTAGCCCAATTGTGTTACCCAAACCATATGGCTCAATTAGGTTCTGCAACAATTTCAGAAAGCTAAATGAGATATCAAAGTTTGATGCCTACCCTATGCCGCGGGTAGATGAGCTTGTAGAAAAACTAGCCAAGGCCAGATTTCTCTCAACTTTGGACCTCACTAAAGGTTATTGGCAGATACCGTTATCTGAGTGCTCTAGAGAGAAAATGGCCTTTGCTACTCCAGATGGCTTGTTTCACTATAAGGTTATGCCTTTTGGTTTGCACGGAGCTCCAACAACATTTCAAAGGTTGGTGGAGAAGTTACTCAGACCTCATGCACAATATGCTGCTGCATATTTGGATGACGTCATAATACACAGTCCAGATTGGGATTCTCATCTACAAAAAGTAGAGGCTGTAATTGAAACCCTTAGAAAGGATGGGTTAACATCCAATCCATCAAAATGTACCATTGGCTTGGCTGAGGCTAAATAGGTTATATTGTTGGTAGGGGAGTTGTGAAACCCCAAGTAGACAAGATAAGAGCATACAGAGATGGCCTAGGCCACTCAGGAAAAAAACAGGTTAGAGCTTTCCTAGGAATTGTCGGTTATTACAGACGATTTATTCCTCACTTTGCAACAAGGGCTGCCCCTCTCACTGATCTTACTAAAGCAAAAAGTCCTGATACAGTGAGATGGAACAGCAAGGCTGAGGAATCTTTTGCAGATCTTCGCTCCGCACTTTGTTAACAACCTATCCTCACGGCTCCAGATTTTAACAAAGAATACTTTTGGATAACTGATGCCTCTGTGGTTGGGATGGGGGCTGTATTCTCACAATACATAGACAAAGAGGAATATCCAGTTCTTTATCTTTACCCTTTACAATAGAAAAGGAATGTTTAGCAATCAAGTGGGCTACTGAAACTCTTAGGTATTATTTACTGGGCAGGTGCTTTACCCTGATCACAAACCATGCCCCGTTGAGGTGGATGCACAACAATAGGGACCGTAATTCAAGGATCACAAGGTGGTTCTTGTGTCTCCAGCCTTTTAGTTTTGTGGTAAAACACCGGGCTGGCCTGTTACATGGTAATGCTAATGCACTATCCGGAGTGCATGTGCTTACAGCTATGGCCGCTTCACCCCACAGTGTTCCGCTGGGGAGGGGGATATGTGACAGGGTGAGGGAAGGTGTGTACATTAGCAGGCACTTAGAGAGAGTAATTTTTCCCTGCAACTAAAGAGTTAAATCTGTTGGGTCAGTTTCACAGCTGCTCCCTATTAAGTTAGCTCAGGCCTTTATAAGCAGCTCTCTAGGAACAGTATGTGTCTCAGGGAGCAGGCTGTTTTCTAGAGTGAAAGAGAGGCTGGAGACCAGTTAGCATGGCTGACTTCCTGTAAAGAGACACACTGGTGAGATAAACTTGTTTTGATTTGTTTTGTATTTTACTTATGCCATTTCTATGAAGTACTAAACTGGGTTCAGGTTAGCTGACTAGTTTAACATTAGTAAGGGCAATTATAAATGTGTAGTTAGGCTCCTGACAGAAGTAGGCTTTTTATTTGTGTGCTTTGTTTTGCTGGCTGCTTTAAAGTTGCTGTATTTAAAGAGACAGTGCACCTGTTATGTTAAAATATTTTTTTTTTCTCAGAATAAAACAGTTTGAAAATACAGTTACCATGCCATTGAGACTAATGTATTTATTTGTGTATAAATGTATTGACAGACATATAAACACATTAAAATATATGTACATATATACAGCATATATATATATATATATATATATATATATATATATATATATATATATATATATATATATATATACGCATTAGAGACCTTTGCCATTAAGTAGATGAAAAGATGTAAAAACATATCTATGCAATATTCATATTTAATAAAGATTTTAACTATGTATTTACTGTTAATATTTCACATTTTATAATGCAAATATGTTGTTTGCACAACGGGTGTTAGATTTGTTTTCAACAACTTTTTTGTCTCCATTGACTTTAATGGGGAATGATAAAATGCAATGGTGTTTGCGCAATATTCGGGTGTTAGAGGGTTTTTTTTTTCTAGTTTTTTTCACTATTGATTTCTATAGGGGAATAGCATGGAAATCATTGGAGTGAAAAGACTAGGCCGCTGCAGAGCGTGACGTTAGGAGGAGAGTCCGATGCTGCCCTGCTGATAGGGTAAGTTCAACACAGCCCCGCGAGGTGCAATTCCAGCGCGGCTAAGCGTAAGCCGCTAAAATCCATGAAAATTAGAATAATGCAGCACTCGTGGGACACTAAGGTAAAACTTCAAATTTTATTCCATAGCTTTAAAAGACAAAGGTTAGAATCAGGGAATTAACCCCCTTTTTAGGATTTTCATTCTAATTGTGTTACCGCTAGCACAAAATACGTTTTTTTTTTTAAAACCTGTAATACCAGCGCAACCCGACTAGTGCAAAATGTTTAACTCTAGGGGAGTATTCGCAATTTTGTGGAAAAAAATACAGCGCCACTTGTAATGTAGCCCTATGTGTTTAACCCCCACAAAGGTTAACATACTATCTAGGAGCTGCAGAGAACTGCTTGTCCACAGCAGACACAGACGGTAAGTCAATCAGTTTTAGCATTCAAGTGACCTAGCCATGCAACTAACAAATTAGAATATTTAATCTTTGCTCTATAACATCACTCTAATTAATCTGCTTAAAGCTTGATAGCAAAATAAAGTCCATCATTGAATGAACATAGTAACATAGTAGATGAAGTTGAAAAGACCGAAGTCCATCGAGTTCAACCTATACAAATTTAAAATACTTTAAAAAAAAAAAGCTCCAGTTAAGGTTAAATAATCCCACTAAAAGGTGACCCATTTATTACTAGCAATCATATCCATGAATTTTTGTTTCTAGACAGAAATGTATCCAAAATATTTTTAAATGTATCTAGGGTATTGGCATTCACTACCTCCTTTGGTAATGAGTTCCACAATTTTATTGCTCTTACAGTGAGAAAACATTTCCATTGGAGGAGATTAAATCTCCTTTCCTCCAACCTTAAAGGGTCAGTGAACCCAAATTTTTTCTTTCATGATTCACATAGATCATGCAATTTTAAGCAACTTTCTAATTTACTTCTATTATAATTTTTTCTACGTTCTCTTGCTATCTTTATTTGAAAAAGAAGGCATCTCAACTAAGGAGCCAGCAAATTTTTGGTTCAGTACCACGGATAGCACTTTTTTATTGTTGCTGTCCAATCAGCAAGGCCAACCCTGATCGTTCACCAAAAATGGGCTGGCATCTAAACTTACATTCTTGCTTTTCAAATAAACATACCAAGACAATGAAGATAATGTGATAATAGGAGTAAATTAGAAAGGTGCTTAAAATTGCTCTTTCTGAATCACAAAAGAAAATGTTTGGGTTCAGTGACCCTTTAAATTGTGACCTCTTGTCACAAACAATTTTCTTGGGATAAACAGAGCTTCTGCCATCTCTGTATATGGGCCTTGAATATATTTATATAAAGTAATCATGTCACCTCTCAAGCGCATTTTTTCTAAAGAAAACAGACCCAGTTTGGCTAGCCTCTCCTCATAGCTTAATTTCTCCATTCCCCTTATTAGCTTTGTGGCCCTTCTCTGAAATTTTTCTAGTTCTGCAATATCTTTTTTTGTGATTGGTCCCCAGAACTGCACTCCATACTCAGGTGGAAAGGTTTTGTGTGTTCGAACTGCTAGACAAGAAAAGTATTGTAACTGCAATAACTCATAAGATAGGCAACATATTTGTTAGCATGTCCTGCATCAGTCCCCTGCTTGATTAAGTGCAAGCTAGAAAACCTTGATACAATGTGGGAGGCTGCTGTTAGAGCGCAGAACAAGGACTGTGTTGCTCTAAAGATTACAGCATGTATCATTTTCAATAACTATTATTAAGCATCAGGGGCAGAATTACCACTGGTGCAGCAGGTACAGTGTCACCATCGTCCAAGTGCTGGGCGGGGGGTCCATAGCAGCCAATCTATACATAAGTGTGTGCAGAATGTGTGCAATTCTAAAGCAGGGGAGCCTTTTATTAGTGCAAGTTGCAGGTCCATCTGATTGATCTATCTATCTATCTATCTATCTATCTATCCTCAAAATCATTATACAGAGCAGCATATATATTATTACTATTGCTTATCTTTTGAGTTACCTTTGGGAGGGCCACAAAACAATTTTGTGCCAGGGCCCTCTTTTGAATGTTATTTAGTTGGAATACAGTATTCAGACTGTAACCCAGTAATACAAATTAGGAATCTAACAATATCAAGCTTCTTAAGGTCCAACCAATGATATATTAAAAGAGACATAAAACTCAAAATGAAAATGCACATGAATATGTTTATTTTCCCACTAGACATTTATTAGCACAAATATTTCTAGTAAAATGTATAGCTGTCCTTCATGTGCAGTTTATTTTTTTTCTACTGAAGTCAAATAATGGAGATTTTGTTAACACAATGCCAGTAGCAAACACTTCACACTTAAGCAATGATTGGTTCCTCCATGGTGGGTGAAGTTTGACTATTGGAAAACTATTGTAGCCAACAAAGTGTTAATCTGTTCTAATATCGTTTAGGCTTTGCTGGTATATTAATATATTGTAAAACTGCAGAAAAATGATATAATTGCAATGTATTTATTGTTCCTTTTAAGTACATAAGATGTTGACACCATCATTCAAACACTACACCTGTCCGTCGTAGTAACTGTCACATGTATTCATCAGCAAGTCATTGCCAACACAACATATGCTCTTTGAGCAAACACATTGGCTGAATGTAGTTGTACATGACATATTTTTATTGGAAAATGTAAAAGCATTCATGCACATTTCAATTTTGAATTTTTTATATCCCTTTAAACTAGCTCACAATATATCACCAAAATGTACTGTTATACAGTACTGGGTACATCAACATTTGATTCCAGTCACATAATTACTGATTCACTAGGCTGTATAGTAGTCTGCAGTGATTTCTGGAGGTGATTTCAGCTTCCAATGAAGTATATTTACTTTATTGGCTCTACCACTGCTTTCTATAAAACAAATATGTACACTCCTTTATTGCCAGAGGGAAATTAATGTAATGAATTGCAATGTGCTGCTAAGCACTTTATCAGTCAATAGATGGCTGCAATTCTACTTTAGCCACTTGTATTCCAGGCTGCCTAGCAATTCTCTAAGATGGCCAGTTGTATGCATCTAAATATAACTAACAACATTAATCAAGAGGTCAAAATGACAAAGCATAAAGCATCACTCTAATAACATTGCATCTCCTCCACTGAACATCTTGACCTAACAAAGCACTACAATAAAACCACACTGCACCATAGCAAATCATTTGAATTTTACATAATATAAGTTAGCTTATTTAGCTTTTCCTGTAATTTTAACCTTTTGGACTTGCTAGTTTTCCAAAGTTGCTAAAAAGTAATGGGCGCCACCATGTTGAAACCGAGTTTTCCCTATCTAATGTATTCTGCTGATGACAATTAGCGGCAGTTACATGTGCAAACAAAGGGTATGTGTGGAATATTGCAATGTTAAAGGGACATGTAACCAATTTTATTTCTTGATTTAAATAGAACCTGCAATTTTAAACAAATTTCCACTTCTGTTATCTATTTACTTTATTCTCTTAGTATCTTTCATTGAAGGAGCAGCAATACCCTACTGGGAAGTAGCTGAACATATTTGGTGAGCAAATGACAAAAAAATATATTTCTCTTGTTAAGTGTATCCAGTCCACGGATCATCCATTACTTATGGGATATTAACTCCTCCCCAACAGGAAGTGCAAGAGGATTCACCCAGCAGAGCTGCTATATAGCTCCTCCCCTAACTGCCATTACCAGTCATTCTCTTGCACCCAACGAATAGATAGGATGTGTGAGAGGACTGTGGTGATTATACTTAGTTTCATACCTTCAATCAAAAGTTTGTTATTTTATAATAGCACCGGAGTGTGTTATTCCTTCTCTGGTAGAATTTGAAGAAGAATCTACCTGAGTTTTTCTATGATTTTAGCCGGAGTAGTTAAGATCATATTGCTGTTTCTCGGCCATCTGAGGAGAGGTAAACTTCAGATCAGGGGACAGCGGGCAGATTAATCTGCAAAGAGGTATGTAGCAGCTTATTATTTTCTGACAATGGAATTGATGAGAAAATTCTGCCATACCGATATAATGTAAACTCAGCCTTAAATGCAGTAGCAGCAACTGGTATCAGGCTGTCATGTATGTATATTTTACACTTCAGTATTCTGGGGAATGGCACTTCACTGGAATTATACTGTATGCATAAAACTTTAGCCTAATTTGCAGGGAGTAGCAATTGGCTTTTTAATAACACTCAATTTATTAATGTTAAACGTTTTTTGCTGGCATGTAAAATCGTTTAATTTTCTGAGGTACTGGGTGAAAAAATGTTTTGGGCACTATTTTTTTTCCACTTGGCAGTCGTTTTATTTAATTTATGACAGTTTATTGATCTCTCTCACTGTTATGTGTGAGGGGGAGGGACCTTTTTTGGTGCTTTTGCTACGCATCAAAAAATTCAGTCAGAAGTTTATTGTCTTCCCTGCATGATCCGGTTAATCTCTACAGAACTCAGGGGTCTTCAAAACTTGTTTTGAGGGAGGTAATCACTCACAGCAGAGCTGTGAGATTGTAGTTGACTGTGATAAAAAAAAAAACCGTTTATTTCTGTATTTTTTTATTTTTTTTTTCTGCTATCAGGGTTAGTTATCCTTTGCTAATGGGAGCAATCCTTTGCTAAGATTGTGTTTTTTACAAAGATTTGATGCTATAACTTTTCAGTTTATTAATTTTCAACTGTCATAACTTTTTCTGTGCTTCTTATAGGCACAGTACGTTTTCATATTATAGTAAATTACTTGAAAAGTATTTCCAAGTTGCTAGTTTATTTGCTAGTGTGTTAAACATGTCTGATTCAGAGGAAGATATCTGTGCTATATGTGCTAAAGCCAAAGTGGAGCCCAATAGAAATTTATGTACTAACTGTATTGATGCTACTTTAAATAAAAGTCAATCTGTACAAATTGAACATATTTCACCAAACAACGAGGGGAGAGTTATGCCGACTAACTCGCCTCACGTGTCAGTACCTGCATCTCCCGCTCGGGAGGTGCGTGATATTGTAGCGCCGAGTACATCTGGGCGGCCATTACAAATCACATTACAGGATATGGCTACTGTTATGACTGAAGTTTTGGCTAAATTACCAGAACTAAGAGGTAAGCGTGATCACTCTGGGGTGAGAACAGAGTGCGCTGATAATATTAGGGCCATGTCAGACACTGCGTCACAATTTGCAGAACATGAGGACGGAGAGCTTCATTCTGCGGGTGACGGTTCTGATCCAAACAAACTGGATTCAGATATTTCAAATTTTAAATTTAAGCTGGAAAACCTCCGTGTATTACTAGGGGAGGTGTTAGCGGCTCTGAATGATTGTAACACAGTTGCAATACCAGAGAAAATGTGTAGGTTGGATAAATATTTTGCGGTACCGGCGAGTACTGACGTTTTTCCTATACCTAAGAGACTTACTGAAATTGTTACTAAGGAGTGGGATAGACCCGGTGTGCCGTTCTCACCCCCTCCGATATTTAGAAAGATGTTTCCAATAGACGCCACCACACGGGACTTATGGCAAACGGTCCCTAAGGTGGAGGGAGCAGTTTCTACTTTAGCTAAGCGTACCACTATCCCGGTGGAGGATAGCTGTGCCTTTTCAGATCCAATGGATAAAAAGTTAGAGGGTTACCTTAAGAAAATGTTTGTTCAACAAGGTTTTATATTGCAACCTCTTGCATGCATTGCGCCTGTCACGGCTGCAGCAGCATTTTGGTTTGAGTCTCTGGAAGAGACACTTGAATCAGCTCCATTAGATGAGATTACACACAAGCTTAAAGCCCTTAAGTTAGCTAACTCATTTATTTCAGATGCCGTAGTACATTTAACTAAACTTACGGCTAAGAATTCCGGATTCGCCATTCAGGCACGCAGAGCACTGTGGCTAAAATCCTGGTCAGCTGACGTTACTTCTAAATCTAAATTGCTTAATATACCTTTCAAAGGGCAGACCTTATTCGGGCCCGGGTTGAAAGAAATTATCGCTGACATTACAGGAGGTAAAGGCCATGCCCTGCCTCAAGACAGAGCCAAACCTAAGGCTAGACAGTCTAATTTTCGTTCCTTTCGTAATTTCAAAGCAGGAGCAGCATCAACTTCCTCTGCACCAAAACAGGAAGGAGCTGTTGCTCGCTACAGACAAGGCTGGAGACCTAACCAGTCCTGGAACAAGGGCAAGCAGGCCAGGAAACCTGCTGCTGCCCCTAAGACAGCATGAATCGAGGGCCCCCGATCCGGGAACGGATCTAGTGGGGGGCAGACTTTCTCTCTTCGCCCAGGCTTGGGCAAGAGATGTCCAGGATCCCTGGGCGTTAGAGATCATATCTCAGGGATACCTTCTAGACTTCAAATTCTCTCCCCCAAGAGGGAGATTTCATCTGTCAAGGTTGTCAACAAACCAAATAAAGAAAGAGGCGTTTCTACGCTGCGTACAAGATCTTTTATTAATGGGAGTGATCCATCCGGTTCCGCGGTCGGAACAAGGACAAGGGTTTTACTCAAATCTGTTTGTGGTTCCCAAAAAAGAGGGAACTTTCAGGCCAATCTTGGATTTAAAGATCCTAAACAAATTCCTAAGAGTTCCATCGTTCAAAATGGAAACTATTCGGACAATTTTACCCATGATCCAAAAGGGTCAGTACATGACCACAGTGGATTTAAAGGATGCTTACCTTCACATACCGATTCACAAAGATCATTACCGGTATCTAAGGTTTGCCTTTCTAGACAGGCATTACCAGTTTGTAGCTCTTCCATTCGGATTGGCTACGGCTCCGAGAATCTTCACAAAGGTTCTGTGTGCTCTTCTGGCGGTACTAAGACCGCGAGGAATTGCGGTAGCTCCGTACCTAGACAACATTCTGATACAAGCTTCAAGCTTTCAAACTGCCAAGTCTCATACAGAGTTAGTACTGGCATTTCTAAGGTCGCATGGATGGAAGGTGAACGAAAAGAAGAGTTCTCTCTTTTCACTCACAAGAGTTCCCTTCTTGGGGACTCTTATAGATTCTGTAGAAATGAAGATTTACCTGACAGAAGACAGGTTAACAAAGCTTCAAAATGCATGCCGTGTCCTTCATTCCATTCAACACCCGTCAGTAGCTCAATGCATGGAGGTGATCGGCTTAATGGTAGCAGCAATGGACATAGTACCCTTTGCACGTCTACATCTCAGACCGCTGCAATTGTGCATGCTAAGTCAGTGGAATGGGGATTACTCAGACTTGTCCCCTACTCTGAATCTGGATCAAGAGACCAGAAATTCTCTTCTATGGTGGCTTTCTCGGCCACATCTGTCCAGGGGGATGCCATTCAGCAGGCCGGACTGGACAATTGTAACAACAGACGCCAGCCTACTAGGTTGGGGCGCTGTCTGGAATTCTCTGAAGGCTCAGGGACAATGGAATCAGGAGGAGAGTCTCCTACCAATAAACATTCTGGAATTGAGAGCAGTTCTCAATGCCCTTCTGGCTTGGCCCCAGTTAACAACTCGGGGGTTCATCAGGTTTCAGTCGGACAACATCACGACTGTAGCTTGCATCAACCATCAGGGAGGGACAAGAAGCTCCCTAGCAATGATGGAAGTATCAAAGATAATTCGCTGGGCAGAGTCTCACTCTTGCCACCTGTCAGCAATCCACATCCCGGGAGTGGAGAACTGGGAGGCGGATTTCTTAAGTCGTCAGACTTTTCATCCGGGGGAGTGGGAACTTCATCCGGAGGTCTTTGCCCAAATACTTCGACGTTGGGGCAAACCAGAGATAGATCTCATGGCGTCTCGACAGAACGCCAAGCTTCCTCGTTACGGGTCCAGATCCAGGGATCCGGGAGCGGTTCTGATAGATGCTTTGACAGCACCTTGGACCTTCGGGATGGCTTATGTGTTTCCACCCTTCCCGATGCTTCCTCGATTGATTGCCAGAATCAAACAGGAGAGAGCATCAGTGATTCTAATAACGCCTGCATGGCCACGCAGGACTTGGTATGCAGATCTAGTGGACATGTCATCCTGTCCACCTTGGTCGCTACCTCTGAAACAGGACCTTCTGATCCAGGGTCCCTTCAAACATCAAAATCTAATTTCTCTGAAGCTGACTGCTTGGAAATTGAACGCTTGATTTTATCAAAACGTGTTTTTTCTGAGTCAGTTATTGATACCTTAATACAGGCTAGGAAGCCTGTTACCAGAAAGATTTACCATAAGATATGGCGCAAATACTTATATTGGTGCGAATCCAAGAGTTACTCATGGAGTAAGGTTAGGATTCCGAGGATATTGTCTTTTCTACAAGAAGGTTTAGAAAAGGGTTTATCCGCTAGTTCCTTAAAGGGACAGATTTCAGCTCTGTCCATTCTTTTACACAAACGTCTGTCAGAAGTTCCGGACGTTCAAGCTTTTTGTCAGGCTTTAGCTAGGATCAAGCCTGTGTTTAAAACTGTTGCTCCACCATGGAGTTTGAACTTAGTTCTTAATGTTTTACAGGGGGTTCCGTTTGAACCCCTTCATTCCATTGATATCAAGTTGTTATCTTGGAAAGTTCTGTTTTTAATGGCGATTTCCTCGGCTCGAAGAGTCTCTGACTTATCTGCCTTACATTGTGATTCTCCTTATCTGATTTTTCATTCAGACAAGGTAGTTCTGCGTACTAAACCTGGGTTCCTACCTAAGGTGGTCACTAACAGGAATATCAATCAAGAGATTGTGGTTACATCTTTGTGTCCTAATCCTTCTTCGAAAAAGGAACGTCTGCTACACAATCTAGATGTAGTCCGTGCCCTGAAATTTTATCTACAGGCAACTAAGGATTTTCGACAAACGTCTTCCCTGTTTGTCGTTTATTCTGGTCAGAGGAGAGGTCAAAAAGCTTCGGCTACCTCTCTCTCCTTTTGGCTTCGTAGCATAATACGGTTAGCCTATGAGACTGCTGGACAGCAGCCTCCTGAAAGAATTACAGCACATTCTACTAGAGCTGTGGCTTCCACTTGGGCCTTTAAGAATGAGGCTTCTGTTGAACAGATTTGCAAGGCTGCAACTTGGTCTTCTCTTCATACTTTTTCCAAATTTTACAAATTTGACACTTTTGCTTCTTCGGAGGCTGTTTTTGGGAGAAAGGTTCTTCAGGCAGTGGTTCCTTCCGTATAAAGAGCCTGCCTGTCCCTCCCGTCATCCGTGTACTTTAGCTTTGGTATTGGTATCCCATAAGTAATGGATGATCCGTGGACTGGATACACTTAACAAGAGAAAACATAATTTATGCTTACCTGATAAATTTATTTCTCTTGTAGTGTATCCAGTCCACGGCCCGCCCTGTCACTTTAAGGCAGGTAATTTTTCCATTAAACTACAGTCACCACTGTACCCTATGGTTTTCCTTTCTCTGCATGTTTTCGGTCGAATGACTGGTAATGGCAGTTAGGGGAGGAGCTATATAGCAGCTCTGCTGGGTGAATCCTCTTGCACTTCCTGTTGGGGAGGAGTTAATATCCCATAAGTAATGGATGATCCGTGGACTGGATACACTACAAGAGAAATAAATTTATCAGGTAAGCATAAATTATGTTATGCAGCCACCAAGAAGTAGCTAGCTCTCAACAGTGCATTGCTGCTCTTGAGTCTACCTAGGTATGCTTTTCAACAAAGGATACTGATGGAACAAATCAATATGGATAATAGAATTAAATTGGAAAGTTATTTTAAAGTTCATGCTTATCTGAAACATAACAAATTTAATTCTGACTTTACTGTCCCTCTAAAGTTTAAACCCTGTTAAATAGTTATCTTAACATTGCTGTATTCCACACACAACTAATTATTTTCACATTTTTGCTTTGAATACAACATATGTAGCATTTATTTACTGCACCTTTTAAATGGACATTGTTGTCTATATAAAAAGAGCAATATCTTAACATGTTGAATTTATTTTATTGTAGTAAAAACAATCAGCTAGATTACAAGTTATGCGCGCTATAGGGAAAAGTTGCGTTATTTCACCCCCTATAGTGCAGCCATTACAAGTTTTAAAACAGCCGCCTTGTGCGTGCGATATGGTTGCGTTGAGCTCCATACCGCACACAATTCAAGCGCTGTTTTGACGTGCTCGTGCACGCTTTCCCCATAGACATCAATGGAGAGAAGGTGTCAGAAAAAAAACCTAACACCTGAAGTGCGGAATCAAAAGATCCATATGCAACCCCATTGATGTCTATGGGGGAAAAAAAAGATACGTTTAAAACTAACACCCTAACATAAACCCCACGTCTAATCACCCCTAATCTGCCACCCCCGACATTGCTGACACATACTTAATGTTTTTTAACCACTAAATAAATCTATTTACCCCTAAACCGCCAGCCCCCCACATCGCAACAACTTAAATTAAACTATTAACCCCTAAACCTAACCGTAACCCTAACACCCCCTAACTTTAACATAATTAAAATAGAGCTAAATTAAAGTTACAATTATTAACTAAATAATACCTATTTAAAACTAAATACATGCTTACCTGTGAAATAAAACCTAAGCTAGCTACAATATAACTAATAGTTATATTGTAGCTAGCTTAGGTTTTATTTTTATTTCACAGGTAAGTTTGTATTTATTTTTACTAGGTAGACTAGTTAGTAAATAGTTATTAACTATTTACTAAATAAAAAAACTACCATAACAAATAATAACAAAAGAAATGATCCAAAATAATAAAAATTATTCCTATTCTAATTCCCTTTTAAAAAAATAAAAAAACCACCCCAAAATAAAAAAGCCTAATCTATAATAAACTACCGAAGGCCCTTAAAAGGCATTTTGTAGGGCATTGCCCTAAAGTTAACAGCTCTTTTGCTACAAAACAAAACAAACACCCCCTTACAGTATACAAACCCCCACCCCCAAACCCAGAAAATAAGAATAAAGTAAAACCTAATCTACCCATTGCCCTGAAAAGGGCATTTGTATGGGCATTGCCCTTAAAAAAAAAAAAAACAATTTAGCTCTTTTTCCTGCCCTTAAAAGGGCATTCAATTCTTTTATGAAATGCCCAAGCCCTAACCTAAAAATAAAAATCCACCCCAAAAATGAAAAAAAAAATACATTACACAAAATAACAAACAAATGATCAAAAATAATAAAAAATATTCCTATTCTAATACCAATTTTTTTAAAAAAACACCCCAAAATAAAAAACCTAATGTAGAATAAACTACTAATAGCCCTTAAAAGGGCCTTTTGTAGGGTATTGCTCTTTTACCTGAAAAAATACAGTCCCACTAGCATTACAAACCCCACCCCCTCCAAACCCACAAAATAAAAAAAAACTATCTAAAAAAACCTAAGATAACCATTGCCCTGAAAAGGGCATTTGTATAGGCATTGCCCTTAAAAGAGCATTTAGCTCTTTTGCATTGCCCTGAAAAGGACATTTAGCTCTTTTATGAAAAGCCCAAACCCTAAACTAAAAAAAATAAACCCACCCAAAAGAACCTATCACTAACCCAGAAGATCCACTTACAGTTACAGGCGATCTCTTCTATCTTTATCCAGGCGACGAAGTCCTCATCCAGGCGGCGAGAATTCTTCATCCAGACGGCCTCTTCTATCTTCATCCAGACGGCATCTTCTATCTTCATCCCGGCGGCCTGGAGCGGGTCCATCATGAAGACATCCGGTGCTGAGCATCCTCTTCATACAGTCGCTGCCGTATACTGAATCTTCAGTGCAAGGTACGCGATTCAAAATGGCGTCCCTTGCATTCCTATTGGCTGATTTGATTTTGTATTTTTTTACAGGTAAAAGAGCTGTTAAACTTTTAGGGCAATGCCCTACTAAAGGCCCTTTTAAGGGCTATTGGTAGTTTATTGTAGGATAGGGTTTTTTTTATTTTGGGTTGGCTTTTTTATTTTTATAGGGCTATTAGATTAGGTGTAATTCTTTTTTTATTTTTGATAATTTCATTTGTTATTTTTTGTAATTTAGTATTTTTTTTTGTAACTAGATAGTTTGTAATTTTTAGAGTAGTGTTAGGATTTTTTAATGTGTATTTTAGTTTTATTTAATTGGTAGTTAGTTAAATATTAGTTAATTAGTTATTTTAGTTTAATTGTTAGTTTAAAGAGTTCTGCGTTAGCCGTCCAAACCAGCGTTAGGGGGTCCTAACGCTGGTTTTTACCGCCCGCTGGTATTTAGAGTCAGTCAGGAAAGGGTCTAACGCTCACTTTCCAGCCGCAACTTTTCCATACTGCAGATCCCCTTACGTCAATTGCGTATCCTATCTTTTCAATGGGATCTTTCTAACGCTGGTATTTAGAGTCTTGGCTGAAGTGAGCATTAGAACTCTAACGACAAGACTCCAGCCGCAGAAAAAAGTAAGGAGTTAAGAGCTTTCTGGGCTAAACGCCGGTTCATAAAGCTCTTAACTACTGTGCTCTAAAGTACACTAACACCCATAAACTACCTATGTACCCCTAAACCGAGGTCCCCCCACATCGCCGCCACTCTAATAAATTTTTTAACCCCTAATCTGCCGACAACACACCGCCGCAACCTACATTATCCCTAAGTACCCCTAATCTGCTGCACCTAACATCGCTGACCCCTATATTATATTTATTACCCCCTAATCTGCCCCCCCCAACGTCGCTGCTATCTTACCTACACTTATTAACCCCTCGCCGCCACTATAACAAATGTATTAACCCCTAAACCGCCTCACTCCCGCCTCAAAAACCCTATAATAAATAGTATTAACCCTTAATCTGCCCTCCCTAACATCGCCGACACCTAACTTCAAGTATTAACCCCTAATCTGCCGACCGGACCTCTCCGCTACTATAATAAATGTATTAACCCATAAAGCTAAGTCTAACCCTAATACCCCCCTAAATTAAATATAATTTTTATCTAACGAAATAAATTAACTCTTATTAAATAAATTAATCCTATTTAAAGCTAAATACTTACCTGTAAAATAAACCCTAATATATCTACAATATAACAAATAATTATATTGTAGCTATTTTAGGATTTATATTTATTTATATTCGCCGCCACTCTAAAAAAAATTTTTAACCCCTAATCTGCCGACCACACACCGCCGCAAGCGACATTATCCCTAAGTACCCCTAATCTGCTGTCCCTAACATCACTGACAACTATATTATATTTATTACCCCCTAATCTGCCCCCCCCAACATCGCTGCTACCTTACCTACACTTATTAACCCCTAATCTGCCGACCGGACCTCGCCGCCACTATAATAAATGTATTAACCCCTAAACCGCCTCACTCCTGCCTCAAAAACCCTATAATAAATAGTATTAACCCCTAATCTGCCCTCCCTAACATCGCTGACACCTAACTTCAAGTATTAACCCCTAATCTGCCAACCGGACCTCGCCGCTACTATAATAAATGTATTAACCCATAAAGCTAAGTCTAACCCTAACCCTAACCAGCCAATCAGATTGAGCTTGCATTCTATTGGCTGATCGGAACAGCCAAAAGAATGCAAGCTCAATCTGATTGGCTGATCCAATCAGCCAATCGGATTGAGCTTGAATCTGATTGGCTGATTCAATCAGCCAATCAGATTTTTCCTACCTTAATTCCGATTGGCTGATAGAATCCTATCAGCCAATCGGAATTCGAGGGACGCCATCTTGGATGACGTCCCTTAAAGGAACCTTCATTCATCGGGAGTCGCCGGAAGAAGAGTATGGATCCGCATTGGCTGCTTCAAGATGGTCCCGCTCTGCGCCGGAAGGATGAAGATAGAAGACGCCGCCTGGATGAACATGTCTACCGGTCCGGATGTCCTCTTCTTGCCGGATAGGATGAAGACTTCGGAGCCTCTTCTGGACCTCTTATTGCTGGATAGGATGAAGACATCGGAGCCTCTTCTGGACGGATCGTGATACCCAGCGTGGTAAAGATAAGGTAGGGAGATCTTCAGGGGCTTAGTGTTAGGTTTTTTAAGGGGGGCTTGGGTTAGATTAGGGGTATGTGGATGGTGGGTTCTAATGTTGGGGGGGGGCAATTGTATGTTTTTTTACAGGCAAAAGAGCTGAATCCTTTGGGGCATGCCCCGCAAAAGGCCCTTTTAAGGGCTGGTAAGGTAAAAGAGCTGTTAACTTTTTATTTTAGAATAGGGTAGGGCATTTTTTTGGGGGGGGGCTTTGTTATTTTTTTAGGGGCTTAGAGTAGGTGTAATTAGTTTAAAATTCTTGTAATTTTTTTTGTAATTTAGTGGGGTTTTTTTTTTGTAATTTAGTTTAGTTGATTTAATTGTAGATAATTTAGATAGTTTATTTAATTAATTTATTGATAGTGTAGTGTTAGGTTTATTTGTAACTTATGTTAGGATTTATTTTACAGGTAATTTTGTAATTATTTTAACTAGGTAGCTATTAAATAGTTATTAACAATTTAATAGCTATTGTACCTAGTTAAAATAAATACAAAGTTGTCTGTAAAATAAATATAAATCCAAAAATAGCTACAATGTAATTATTATTTATATTGTAGCTATATTAGGGTTTATTTTACAGGTAAGTATTTAGCTTTAAATAGTACTAATTTATTTTATAAGATTTATTTTATTTCGTTAGATTTAAATTATATTTAACTTAGGGGGGTGTTAGGGTTAGGGTTAGACTTAGCTTTAGGGGTTAATACATTTATTAGAGCAGCGACAAGGTCCGGTCGGCAGATTAGGGGTTAATAAGTGTAGGTAAGGTAGCAGCGATGTTTGGGGCGGCAGATTAGGGGTTAATAAATATAATATAGGGGTCGGCGATGTTAGGGGCAGCAGATTAGGGGTACATAGCTATAATGTAGGTTGCGGCGGTGTCCGGAGCAGCAGATTAGGGGTTAAAAGTGTAATGCAGGGGTCAGCGATAGCGGGGGAGGCAGATTAGGGGTTAATAAGTGTAAGGTTAGGGGTGTTTAGACTCGGGGTACATGTTAGGGTGTTAGGTGCAGACTTAGGAAGTGTTTCCCCATAGGAAACAATGAGGCTCCATTAGGAGCTGAACGCTGCTTATTTGCAGGTCTTAGGGTTTTTTTCAGCTCAAACTGCCCCATTGTTTCCTATGGGGGAATCGTGCACGAGTACGTTTTTGAAGCTGGCCACGTCCGTAAGCAACGCTGGTATTGAGAGTTGAAGTGGCAGTAAATATGCCTGTACGCTCCCTTTTTGGAGCCTAACGCAGCCCTTCAGAGAACTCTAAATACCAGCGTTGTTTAAAAGGTTCGGGGGAAAAAAACATGCGTAGCTAACGCACCCCTTCTAACGTAAAACTCTAAATCTAGGTGTATGTTTTTTTAATTTGACAGGTAAGATTTAATTTAATGTAAAGTTAGGGGGGCGTTCGGTTTAGGGGTTACTAGTTTAAATTAGTTTATTTCGTTTTGGGTTAGAGGTTAATAGGTTTATTATAGTGGCGGTGGAATTAGGGGTTAATAACTTTAGTATAGTGTGGGCGATGTGAGTGGATGGCAGATTAGGGTTTAATAATATTTAAATAGTGTTTGCGATACGGGAGGGTGGTGGTTTAGGGGTTAATATTTTAGTATAGTGGTGGTAATAGGTAGTTTTTTGATGTTAGTGTACTTTGTGACACTTTAGTTATGAGTTTTATGTAACCGTTTTGTTGTGTAAAACTCATAACTACTGTTCTCAGATTGCGAAACGGATCTTGTCGGTATAGGCTAGAAAGCAAGCTTATTATACTGGTGCTATGGAAGTCCCCTGAAAAAACGTCATTTAGACGTGTGTGGGACTGACGTTGCATTACAGGCTAAAAAGCTTGCGGTACAGCTATACTGACAAGACTTGTTTTAACATTGAAATGACCATTTTTTCAGCGTGAATGCAAAACTTGTAATCTAGGTGAATATGATTTAAAAAACTGTGTAAATTGAAACAGCCATTGTAGTTGAATACTTCCTGCTAACACTTAATGGCTGATATAGGCACTGTCATGAGATGCAGGACACAGCATAGAAGGTACAACGCTATTTTATTGCAGAGCATAGAAGTATACAGCTTGTACAACACATCTTACTTGGTAACTGCGACATAGACAATAACGTCCCGAAACTACGCCCTCATCCGGTGACGTCACTTCCTACTCTCATCACATCTTCCCCCTTTTCAAAGGACAAAGCATACTTTTTTTTAATACATCAAATAACAAGGTATACAAGAAGCATACAGAAATACTTTTGTTTAGTATACAACAAATAACAAGTTAAAGATAATATATATAAATAACATGAAATACAATCCTGACTTGAATATCGGGGTAGACTACCCTAGTCCACAGTGACCATGGACTAGTGCTAATCCCGATATCGGGCTGGAAGTTTCACCACACTTCCACTTGATGTCATTTTTCATGAACTGTCCTATGATACAGAAGAAGGTGATTGAGAGTCTGCTGGAAGCAGAGAAGTATCCCCGCTGTGATCTTGCTGAGGGGAAGGCACCCCTCTTAAAACAGGAGATCCCACCGGCAGTGGTACTGAGGCATCCATTTGATTTCGACGTGTGACTGTCCCTCCATCAGTAAGGACTACATAAGACCTTGGTTCTGGAGAGCGTCCAATTACAGTGGCAGGCATATTCCATTTCTTCTCATCATCCAGTTTAACTCTGACACTTTGCCACACATTCAGCTCCTGCAAGGGCCTCACAGAGTGTTTCCTGTCGTAGAAGAGTCGATAGCCCCTTTTAGCCTCTTCATCCCTCTTAAGGACCTCGTCCCGAGGAACAGAGCTAGTTGGCTGGAAGACACCCACAGAGGGTAAAGTGGTGCGAATCTGATGTCCTAGCATCAGCTGTGCCGGGCTAAAACCTGTGGCTTGAATGGGAGTCGCCCTATAGGCCAAGAGGGCTAGGTATGACTCAGACTGCTTCAAAATGAACTGTGTTGTTTGAACTGCCCTTTCAACCATTCCATTGGCCTGTGGCTAAAGTGGACTCGACATAGGATGGATGAAATCATATTCACTGCTGAAAGAACTGAACTCTGTGGAAGCAAACTGCATTCCGTTATCACTCACTAACTCCATTGGTATGCCCCACCGGGCAAACAAGCTCTTGAGACGAGTGATAATGGCTTGACTTGTGATCTCATTCAAGGGTTCAATCTCCAAATACCTGGAATAGTAGTCAATCACGACTAGGTAATTTTTCCCGGGCTGTTTGCACAAATCAGCAGCTATTTTCTGCCATGGGCCTGCAGGCAGTGGAGTAGAAATCAAGTGCTTCCTTCTCCGAGTAGGATGGCGTTCCCGGCAAAAGGCACATTTTGACACATGGCTTGCGATGTCAGAACTGATCCCAGGCCACCATACTGCCATAGCTGCCCTTTCTCTGCCCTTTGTAATGCCCAAGTGGCCATCATGAATCCTGCTTTACATCTCTTGCCGCATGCTAACAGGAATAACAATGCGATCCTGGAACAGCACCAACCCATCCAGCTCCATGAGCTACGACCTTTCTGACTGGTAAGAACTTAAAGACATCCAGGCTGCCCGGCTCTCGGGCCAACCTTCTTTTATGTACTTAATAACTTCTTGAAGGTCAGTATCTAAATATGTCTCCTTTCTTATTTGCTCTAGCTGCCCTGACAAAATGGATTTGGATGCCAGAACTGAATCTACATACACTTCACATCTGATTCCATTGAAGATTCTTCAGCAGCAGCCAGCGGGAGCCTGGAAAGTGTATCTGCCACTACCAGTTGCTTCCCAAGCACATGCACTGCCTGAATGTTGAACCTGAGCAGCCTCATCAGAAGTCTCTGGCATCTTAGGGGTGTTTTGTCAATATCATAGGAGTTGATTAGAGGGACTAGTGATTTATGGTCTCTCTCCAGACTAAATTTCTCTAAACCCGCTAGGTAACGCTGGAAGCGCTCACTGGCCCAAACTGCAGCCAGGCATGATTTCTCAATTTGGGCGTATTTTGACTCAGCAGCCATCAGTGTATGGGAACAGTAGACGATTGGTTGTAGTTTGTTCTCATTCAACTGCAGGAGGGGCCCCTAACCCATAACTGCTCACATCAGCACTGACCACAGTCTTTTTAGAAGGGTCATAGAACCCCCAACACTGGAGCAGACCACAGCAGGGACTTGACTTGCACAAAAGATTCTTCCTGTGAAGGTCCCCAGACCCAGGCAACATCTTTCTTTAGCAACTCTGTGATAGGGTGTAGTATTGTGGCTAAATTTGGTAAGGAACCTGCCCACATAATTCACAAGGCCCAATATTTGTCTCAGCTCATCAGAAGGACTTTTCATTTGTTCAATAGCAAGGATTTGTCCCCATTGATAATATGACAAAAGTAACATAACTCAGCCTTCCTATAATGGCATTTCTCCTGATCATGTTCTTCCAATGTAGACCCATACACCAAAATGTCATCCATGACGACTGCCGTGCCCTTGTGGTCCCTTAGGAGAGAACTCATTTCTCTTTGAAAGATTTCAGGAGTAGAGTATATCCCAAAGGGGAGTCTACAGAAGCAAAACCGACCTACCGGTGTAATGAAGGTAGTCAGTTTGTGGCACTTTGGATCTAGAGGTATCTGCCAGAAGCCACTAGAAGCATCCAGTGTTGAGAAGAACTTCGCCCCAGCCAATTTCGGAGCTATGTCTTCAAGTGTCGGCAGCACATATCTCTCTCTCTTTACCGCCTCATTCAGCCTTTTCAAGTTTATGCAGAGGCGTACCTTCCCGTTTTTCTTCGTGACAGGCACAATGGGGGCACACCAGTCAGTTGCTTCAACAACCTCTTCAATAACTCCCATATTCTTCATATGCAGAAGTTCCTTCTCCACTTGAGGCATGAACGGGAATGGAATTCTACGAGGAGTGGTAATGCTATATAGGACTGTGTCACCTTTAAGTGATATTTGGACTGGGTTGCAATTCAGTAGGCCCAATTCACCAAACATGTCTTCTGAAATCTCATTCACTTTGGCGACCAGGCCCAAACCACAGGCTGCTTTTCTGCTCAATAGGTTGTTAACACACTGACCTCTAATCACATGTACCCACATGGTGAATTTCCTCTGCTTGTACTCTCAGCTGGCAAGAAATTTCCCCACACAATCGATGCGGCCACCAGGACTATGAACTTTTGTTGTAACTTTCGCCAGCTGAGGCTGTCGAGGCAGTTTTATAAATGCTTCAAAGGACATAACAGTGATGTCTGCTCCTGTGTCAATCTTAAAGGCAACTTTGGCTCCCATTACAGTAAGAGTAACCCGCCAATCTTCATCTGAACCAGACCGTTTAACAACAGACCCTACAAAGGACAATTCTTGACCCTCCTAGTCACTATCCACCTGCATCTCCTTAATGTATTCAGTTTTACATGCCACTTCAAAATAGCCCATACGGTTAAATTTTCTACATCTTTTGTCTTTAGCAGGGCATCCGACACTCTGATCATGGGTACGGTTAAACCGCGTGCAGCGAGCATGCTGCGCCCATCCGCTTCTGGGCCTATCTGTTGCCCTTGGTCTACCGCTCACAGTGTGCCTTTCAGTAGCAGCTCTCCTGAACTGCTGCACTTCATCCACAATACTCTCAGACCTCAGATCAGAACTTTGCTTTTTCACCAGTTCACTCTGGCGGACCACCCTAATAGCCCCATCCAATGTTAAATCAGCCTCCAACTGTAGCTTCAGTGAGACTTTAGCATCTGCAATTCCTATGACTATTCTGTCTCTGATTTGCTCCTTTTTAGCAACACCAAGCTCACAGAATTCAGCTAGTTCATACAGGCTGCACACAAATGACTCCACAGATTCTCCCAGACACTGAGCACGTTTGTGAAAACAAGCCCTCTCATGAATCACATTCTTTCACACGCAAAGTGAGCACTGAGTTTGTTCATAACTATTTCAAAGTCAAATTCTTCCCCTTCTTGGAAAAGTAAAAGCATTGAACACTGGCTCCACATCTTTCCCCATAGAGTATAAAAGAGAATTAACTTATACTTCACCACTCTCCTTGTCCAGCTTGGAAGCAATCCTGAAGCGTTGAAACCGCTGACGCCATGTGTGCCAAGCTGCAGGCTGAGAGAAATCAAAAGTTTCAGGTGGGGTAAACTTCGACATTGTCATTAATCAGGAAACAGAAGCGCAGCAAGTACTTCTGACACCATGTCATGAGATGCAGGACACAGCATAGAAGGTACAACGCTATTTTATTGCAGAGCATAGAAGTATACAGCTTGTACAACACATCTAACTTGGTAACTGCGACATAGACAATAACGACCCTAAACCACGCCCCCATCCGGTGACGTCACTTCCTACTCTCATCACAGGCACTTCCTACTATGATGTGATGTTGAGAAAGCAAGAAAAATATTCAAAAGGGCCTACAGTACTATTTAAAGGCAGCATCACCAAGAGGCATCTTACCATACATTCATTGGGTGATGATTCTTCTCTGATACCGGCGATATATTCAATGCAGCATTGCCACCTACATCGAAGGTGTGATGTGAATGATCCCATTAAACAGTACTGCATGACAATACAATTTATGTTTGAAAACAGAAAATCAACCTGTGTTCTTACAATACAATAGTGAATTAAACATATCAATAATACACCTATAGGAGCTGGTGGATTGTGGGTATATGAAATATGTATATAGATTCTTTAATGTATTGTACAGTATAATGCTAGAATATGTATATAAACTGTAAACATGATTGTACTAATCGGTATACTATACAATACCTATACATTAAACAATTTATATACATATTTCACATACCCACATGCAATTTTAAACAACTTTCCAATTTACTTTTATCATCAAATTTTCTTTGTTCTCTTGTTATTCTTTGTTGAAAGCTAAACCTAGGTAGGCTCATATGCTAATTTCTAAGCCCTTGAAGGCTGCCTCTTATCTCAGTTTGACAGTTTTTTACAGCTAGACAGTGTTAGTTAATGCGTGCCAAATGGATAACATTGTGCTCACTCCTGTGGAGTTACCTAGGATTCAGCATTGATAGGCTAAAATGCAAGTCTGTCAGAAGAACTGAAATAAGGGGCAGTCTGCAGAGGCCTAGATACAAGGTAATCACAGAGGTAAAAAGTATATAATTATAACTATGTTGGTTATGCAAAACTGGGGTATTGGTAATAAAGGGATTATCTATCTTTTTAAACACTACGGCCTAGATTTGGAGTTCGGCGGTAGCCGTCAAAACCAGCGTTAGAGGCTCCTAACGCTGGTTTTGGCCGCCCGCTGGTATTTGGAGTCAGTGATTAAAGGGTCTAACGCTCACTTTTCAGCCGCGACTTTTCCATACTGCAGATCCCCCTACGCCATTTGCGTAGCCTATCTTTTCAATGGGATCTTTCTAACGCTGGTATTTAGAGTCGTTTCTGAAGTGAGCGTTAGAGCTCTAACGACAAAATTCCAGCCGCCTGAAAATAGCAGGAGTTAAGAGCTTTCTGGCTAACGCCGGTTCATAAAGCTCTTAACTACTGTACCCTAAAGTACACTAACATCCATAAACTACCTATGTACCCCTAAACCGAGCTCCCCCCACATCGCCGCCACTCGATTAAAATTTTTAACCCCTAATCTGCCGACCGCCACCTACGTTATACTTATGTACCCCTAATCTGCTGCCCCTAACCCCGCCGACCCCTATATTATATTTATTAACCCCTAATCTGCCCCCCTCAACGTCGCCGACACCTGCTTACACTTATTAACCCCTAATCTGCCGAGCGGACCTGAGCGCTACTATAATAAAGTTATGAACCCCTAACCCGCCTCACTAACCCTATCATAAATAGTATTAACCCCTAATCTGCCCTCCCTAACATCGCCGACACCTAACTTCAATTATTAACCCCTAATCTGCCGACCGGAGCTCACCGCTATTCTAATAAATGTATTAACCCCTAAAGCTAAGTCTAACACTAACACTAACACCCCCCTAACTTAAATATAATTTTTATCTAACGAAATAAATTAACTCTTATTAAATAAATGATTCCTATTTAAAGCTAAATACTTACCTGTAAAATAAATCCTAATATAGCTACAATATAAATTATAATTATATTATAGCTATTTTAGGATTAATATTTATTTTACAGGTAACTTTGTATTTATTTTAACCAGGTACAATAGCTATTAAATAGTTAAGAACTATTTAATAGTTACCTAGTTAAAATAATAACAAATTTACCTGTAAAATAAATCCTAACCTAAGATATAATTAAACCTAACACTACCCTATCAATAAAATAATTAAATAAACTACCTACAATTACCTACAATTAACCTAACACTACACTATCAATAAATTAATTAAACACAATTCCTACAAATAAATACAATTAAATAAACTAGCTAAAGTACAAAAAATAAAAAAGAACTAAGTTACAGAAAATAAAAAAATATTTACAAACATAAGAAAAATATTACAACAATTTTAAACTAATTACACCTACTCTAAGCCCCCTAATAAAATAACAAAGCCCCCCAAAATAAAAAATTCCCTACCCTATTCTAAATTAAAAAAGTTACAAGCTCTTTTACCTTACCAGCCCTGAACAGGGCCCTTTGCGGGGCATGCCCCAAGAATTTCAGCTCTTTTGCCTGTAAAAGAATAAATACAATACCCCCCCCCAACATTACAACCCACCACCCACATACCCCTAATCTAACCCAAACCCCCCTTAAATAAACCTAACACTAAGCCCCTGAAGATCTTCCTACCTTGTCTTCACCATACCAGGTTCACCGATCCGTCCTGAAGAGCTCCTCCGATGTCCTGATCCAAGCCCAAGCGGGGGCTGAAGAGGTCCATGATCCGGTCAAAGTCTTCATCCAAGCGGGGCAGAAGAGGATCTTCCATCCGATTGAAGTCATCATCCAGGCGGCATCTTCTATGGTCTTCCATCCGGAGCGAAGCGGCAGGATACAGAAGACCTCCAGCGCGGAACATCCATCCGGACCGACGACTGAACGACGAATGACTGTTCCTTTAAGGGACGTCATCCAAGATGGCGTCCCTCGAATTCCGATTGGCTGATAGGATTCTATCAGCCAATCGGAATTAAGGTAGGAATTTTCTGATTGGCTGATGGAATCAGCCAATCAGAATCAAGTTCAATCCGATTGGCTGATCCAATCAGCCAATCAGATTGAGCTCGCATTCTATTGGCTGTTCCGATCAGCCAATAGAATGCGAGCTCAATCTGATTGGCTGATTGGATCGGCCAATCGGATTGAACTAGATTCTGATTGGCTGATTCCATCAGCCAATCAGAAAATTCCTACCTTAATTCCGATTGGCTGATAGAATCCTATCAGCCAATCGGAATTCGAGGGACGCCATCTTGGATGACGTCCCTTAAAGGAACAGTCATTCGTCGTTCAGTCGTCGGTCCGGATGGATGTTCCGCGCTGGAGGTCTTCTGGATCCTGCCGCTTCGCTCCGGATGGAAGACCATAGAAGATGCCGCCTGGATGATGACTTCAATCGGATGGAAGATCCTCTTCTGCCCCGCTTGGATGAAGACTTTGACCGGATCATGGACCTCTTCAGCCCCCGCTTCGGCTTGGATCAGGACATCGGAGGAGCTCTTCAGGACGGATCGGTGAACCTGGTATGGTGAAGACAAGGTAGGAAGATCTTCAGGGGCTTAGTGTTAGGTTTATTTAAGGGGGGTTTGGGTTAGATTAGGGGTATGTGGGTGGTGGGTTGTAATGTTGGGGGGGGGGGGTATTGTATTTATTCTTTTACAGGCAAAAGAGCTGAAATTCTTGGGGCATGCCCCGCAAAGGGCCCTGTTCAGGGCTGGTAAGGTAAAAGAGCTTGTAACTTTTTTAATTTAGAATAGGGTAGGGAATTTTTTATTTTGGGGGTCTTTGTTATTTTATTAGGGGGCTTAGAGTAGGTGTAATTAGTTTAAAATTGTTGTAATATTTTTCTTATGTTTGTAAATATTTTTTTATTTTCTGTAACTTAGTTCTTTTTTATTTTTTGTACTTTAGCTAGTTTATTTAATTGTATTTATTTGTAGGAATTGTGTTTAATTAATTTATTGATAGTGTAGTGTTAGGTTAATTGTAGGTAATTGTAGGTAGTTTATTTAATTATTTTATTGATAGGGTAGTGTTAGGTTTAATTATATCTTAGGTTAGGATTTATTTTACAGGTAAATTTGTTATTATTTTAACTAGGTAACTATTAAATAGTTCTTAACTATTTAATAGCTATTGTACCTGGTTAAAATAATTACAAAGTTGCCTGTAAAATAAATATTAATCCTAAAATAGCTATAATATAATTATAATTTATATTGTAGCTATATTAGGATTTATTTTACAGGTAAGTATTTAGCTTTAAATAGGAATCATTTATTTAATAAGAGTTAATTTATTTCGTTAGATAAAAATTATATTTAAGTTAGGGGGGTGTTAGTGTTAGTGTTAGACTTAGCTTTAGGGGTTAATCAATTTATTAGAATAGCGGTGAGCTCCGGTCGGCAGATTAGGGGTTAATAATTGAAGTTAGGTGTCTGCGATGTTAGGGAGGGCAGATTAGGGGTTAATACTATTTATGATAGGGTTAGTGAGGCGGGTTAGGGGTTCATAACTTTATTATAGTAGCGCTCAGGTCCGCTCGGCAGATTAGGGGTTAATAAGTGTAGGCAGGTGTCGGCGACGTTGAGGGGGGCAGATTAGGGGTTAATAAATATAATATAGGGGTCGGCGATGTTAGGGCAGCAGATTAGGGGTACATAGGGATAACGTAGGTGGCGGCGGTTTACGGAGCGGCAGATTAGGGGTTAAAAAAAATATGCAGGGGTCAGCGATAGCGGGGGCGGCAGATTAGGGGTTAATAAGTGTAAGGTTAGGGGTGTTTAGACTCGGGGTACATGTTAGAGTGTTAGGTGCAGACGTAGGAAGTGTTTCCCCATAGGAAACAATGGGGCTGCGTTAGGAGCTGAACGCTGCTTTTTTGCAGGTGTTAGGTTTTTTTCCAGCTCAAACAGCCCCATTGTTTCCTATGGGAGAATCGTGCACGAGCACGTTTTTGAGGCCGGCCGCGTCCGTAAGCAACTCTGGTATCGAGAGTTGCATTTGCGGTAAAAATGCTCTACGCTCCTTTTTTGGAGCCTAACGCAGCATTTGATTAAACTCTCGATACCAGAGTTAAATTTATGGTGCGGCCAGAAAAAAGCCTGCGGAGCGTTAACAGCCCTTTTACCGCCGAACTCCAAATCTAGGCCTACACATTCTGGAGTAGACTGTGCCTTTTTAAGAAGCATTCTACCAGGAATGAACAGCTCAGTAGCTTGTTCTATGGCACATTACCACTTAGGAGCAGCCTCTTTGAGCCCATTTGTGCTTTTCATAGAGGAAAACTTACCTGAAATCTATCAGTCTGATCCCGCCGAGTAAGTTCAGTCCAGCCTCAAAATACCAGGCAATTCTCCTCTGAACAAGGATCTTGACAACCCCAGACAATCGTTTCAGCCTTCTGTGGGGCTCCTCAGTGAAGTGAAGCCATATTCCTCTAAGCACACTGGACAAGGAGTCTATGTCTGCTTTCCCCCATCACCCTTAGGAAGACCTCCCCAGTGTCATTATACAAATCCATATAAAGAGAGAAGCACTCTACCAGGAACGAACAACAGCTCAGTAGTTTGTTCTATGGCAAATTACCACGTAGGAGCAGCCTCTTTAAGCCCAGTAGTGCTTTTCACCTCTGTCATGCCTAACCTACACCTCCCTCGGAATGCCCAGCTAAGTCCCTACACTTATGTCATGTCTAAAATACACTCCCCTGGAATGCCACAGCTAACTCCCACATACTACCTACTGTCAAAAAATAATTTACTATAATAAACTATAATAAATAATAAACCTCCCTATTATAACTATTACGCTATGTCGCTAAAATTATCGATGTTTAAAAAATGTATCACAGAGATGTGCTAAAACGCCACTGCGACTGCGGATGGGCCGGCAAAATCTTGTGGGCCTAGCCGGGCTCCTGGAACTCAGCACCAGACTGGAATTGAGCCTTGGTCCATCGCTTCTTAAAAGGGGTGCTGATTGAGCATGGTGCTGGGGATAAAGTTGTCATTTTACTATGTTGTCAGCAATTTGATAAAGCACCTAGGGATACCACTTGTTTGGGGGTGCTATCTTCTGGAAGGAATAGGGACTGGATTTGAAGTGTCGTATCTGAGCTAATAAACTAGACAAAATAAATTCTGCTTTCATCTTTGAAGTAGCACTCTGTGGCAGTGACGTGCGGTGAGGTCAGAGGCTGGTGAGGCAGAGAGGTTAAACACATAATCAAAACGGTACTCCTAAACCACTCCAGATGAGCATGAAACACAAATACCTCAATCCCTGGCCAGTCCTTAGTAAAGATTTGATTATGTGTTTAACCTCTCTTCAGGGTTTAATAGAGCATTTTCTATTAAACCCTGCAGAGAGGTTAAACACATGATCAATCCAGTACTCCTAAACCACTCTAGATGAGCATGAGACACAAATACCTCAATCCCTGATCAGGCCTTAGTAAAGATTTGATTATGTGTTTAACTTCTCTGCAGGGTTTAATAGAAGGATGAATCTGACAATTGGACACTACAGTCACCCACCCTGATTATTATTATTTTTTATATAACTTTTGTGTACATTTTTTTTTCTTTTATCTTGCTGCCATTTTGTGAGAATTGGACTTAGCAGTAGAATTTGCAGATGATGTTGTTGTTTACTTGAGGAGGTAGTGGTACAAATATTTTTAAATATTTTATTTGTTTTGTGGACAGTAAGAAGAATGGGAAGAATTTGATTATGTGTTTAACTTCTCTGCAGGGTTTAATAGAAAATATTGCCATTTTATGTGATTGTGTTCATGTAGTCAGCCAGCAAGACCATGAAATACTTGATAATAATATACCAAGCATTTCACAGTCTTGCTGGCTGACTACATGAACACAATCACATAAAATGGCAATATTTTCTATTAAACCCTGCAGAGAAGTTAAACACATAATCAAACCTGACTTACTCCAACATGTATAAACCATATCCACAGTTCTTAGCACAGAGCATACACAACTGCAAAATAATAGAATGTAGCAGACACCTGTGGTGTATATGAGTCCTGAGAGGAGTATAGTTTATCCTTTTTTTGGACTGACACACTCTAATCTGCTGTTAATATTCAATGTTTAAAATAATAATAAATTAGGAGATAAATGCTATAAACTTGTTAAAACACAAAAGTACTATGACAAGAAGTGCACACAGACACAGTGCACACAGACACAGGGAACACAAACTCTGAATAAGTAAGAATTATCCAGTACCTGGTTTGCCATTAATAAAGAAATTACTATGCACATATGGGAGCAAAGAATGATGTTATATATTTATGATCATCCAGATTCCAGACACAGTCCCCATAACATAACTTATCCGGCATAATCCTTCCTTGCCTATTGCATACAGCAGCCACCACTTCACCATAGATGTGATCAGGATGATTAGCAAAGGCTCTCCAACATGACAGACTAGTTGGCCATGAGGTGAGGTCATGTCTGAGCCCTGAGGATTGGAGGAGAGCCATGCTAATCACTCACTGTAACTGATCACATTTATGGTGGTGGTGGCAGTGGCTCAGAGCCATAACAAAGAGTTAATTTGCTTATTTTTGATCCTCAGTTTGACTAGGCTATAGGTGCAGATAAGATAAAATAAAGTCTGACTTACTGTCAAATGTGTGTTCATGTGTGGGGTGCAAGTCCTGGTGACTCCTTACCTGAGCTAAGGACAACCGGTTGTCACGAAGACTGATAGAGAGACTCTGTCACACTCCACCACCGGGTCTACCCATGTGGCTCCGTGTCTTCTCCTCCACTCCTCGGCTCCTCCTGAGTCTTCTTCATGCCAGCGGCCAGACACCACAAACAGTCCTCCTCCAGCCCAGGACCTCCTCCCTCCACAATCCACATCCACAAGCAACCGCAACTACTGACTCACTCACTGAGTGCACAGTGAGCACTTTGAATTGGGCAGGCACAGGCAGTGGCACGCATTTGCAGCCGCAGCTCCCAATCTCTTCCCGCCTCAACAACTAGCCCGGGGCGCGACCGCGACGTCACTCTGTCAATCAGCAGGCACGCCTCCCTGCAGTGCTGAATGCTGATTGGCTGAGTGATGTAGCTCATCATGGAGGCGGTTTTGAGAACCGCCTCCATTAGAGCTACTATGAGGGCCCGGCGAGTCACCAGTGGGTGGCGCAGCTGTAAGTAAGCAGAGCTCTGTTATTTTAGATCCATGTTGCGCAATTATTGGAGGGCAGCGGACCGACTCACTGCCTCCTAATTGCGCAACAATGGATGCTAGTAACTTGCTAAGATTAATTTGGCTGCTGCGCAAGCGCAGTAAAATAAAGTAATGATGTGTGAGTAAAAATCGCCATGGGGGGTCCCCTTGGTGCGGAGGTGGGCGCAACCCCAAAAAATAGGAAAAAAAATACTTTATTTTTATTTTTAATAAATTTTATTTATAATCTTTTTTTTTTTTATTTAAATCTTTTTTCCCCTGCCTCCTATTACTGCACATCACTGCTCTGTGGCCCTCTCTGCACCGGACATCGATGGCAGCATTCGTTGGTGGGTGGGAGCTGAAGTGGGAGGCGGGTGGGCGGCCATCGATGAGGTCTAAGTGAGAGAGAGGGGCGGGATCGGGGGCGGGATCGCCGGGTGCGCCTGTGCGTGCACGGGAGGAGGCGGGCGCGTGCACAGGGAGGGAGCGGGTGGGAACCGCTACACTACAGAAAAATTGTTTTTGAAAGTGGGAGAAAGGGGGGGGGGGGTAAATATATATATATATATATAAAATAAATCTAAGGGATCTGGGAGCGCGTGGGAGATTGGTCTTGAGGGGGGGGGGAAGCTACACTACAGAAAAAAGGGAAAAAATAAAAATAAACATTTTATTTGCAAACTGGGTACTGGCAGACAGTACCCAAGATGGCCCCCAATAAGGCAGAGGGGGAGGGTTAGAGAGCTGTTTTGGGGGGAATCAGGGAGGTTGGGGGCTAAGGGGGATCCTAAACAACAGCATATGTAAATATGCTAAAAAAAGATAAAAAAAAAAAAAAGATACCTTTTTTCTTTAGTACTTTCTGCCAGTACTTAAGATGGCGGAGACAATTGTGGGGTGGGGGAGGGAAGAGAGCTCTTTGGGAGGGATCAGGGGGTCTGAAGTGTGAGGTGGGAAGCTGATCTCTACACTAAAGCTAAAATTAACCCTGCAAGCTCCCTACAAGCTACCAAATTACCCCTTCACTGCTGGGCATAATTCACGTGTTGTCGCAGTGGCATTTAGCCTTCTAATTACCAAAAAGCAACACAAGAACAGAGGGGATCCCAGAGAAGCATTTGCAACCATTTGTGCCATAATTGCACAAGCTGTTTGTAAATAATTTCAGTGAGAAACCTAAAGTTTGTGAAAAAGTTGACTATTTTTTTTTAATTTGATCGCATTTGGCGGTGAAATGGTGGCATGAAATATACCAAAAAGGGCCAAGATCAATACTTGGGGTTGTCTACTACACTATACTAAAGCTAAAATCAACCCTACAAGCTCCCTAATTAACCCCTGCACTGCTGAGCATAATACACGTGTGGTGCGCAGCGGCATTTAGCGGCCTTCTAATTACCAAAAAGCAACACCAAAGCCATATATGTCTGCTATTTCTGAACAAAGGGGATCCCAGAGAAACATTTACAACCATTTGTGCCACAATTGCACAAAATGTTTGTAAATGATTTCAGTGAGAAACCTAAAATTTGGAAAAATGTAAAGTTTTTTTTTTAATTTGATCGCATTTGGCGGCGAAATGGTGGCATGAAATATACCAAAATGGGCCTAGATCAATACTTTGGGTTGTCTACTACACTACACTAAAGCTAAAACTACCCCAAAAAGCACCATGCTCCCTAATTAACCCCTTCACTGCTGGGCATAATACACTTGTGGTGCGCAGTGGCATTTAGCGGCCTTCTAATTACCAAAAAGCAACACCAAAGCCATATATGTCTGCTATTTCTGAACAAAGGGGATCCCAGAGAAAAATTTACAACCAATTATGCCATAATTGCACAAGCTGCTTGTAAATAATTTCAGTGAGAAACCTAAAGTTTGTAAAAAAATTTGTGAAAAAGTGAACAATTTTTTTTATTTGATCGCCTTTGGTGGTAAAATGGTGGCATCAAATATACCAAAATGGGCCTAAATCAATACTTTGGGATGTCTTCTAAAAAAAAATATATACATGTCAATGGATATTCAGGGATTCCTGACAGATATCAGTGTTCCAATGTAACTAGCACTCATTTTGAAAAAAAGTGGTTTGGAAATAGCAAAGTGCTATTTGTATTTATGGCCCTATAACTTGTAAAAAAAAGCAAAGAACATGTAAACATTGGGTATTTCTAAACTCAGGACAAAATTTAGAAACTATTTAGCATGGGTGTTTTTTGGTGGTTGTAGATATGTAACAGATTTTGGGGGTCAAAGTTAGAAAAAGTGTGTTTTTTTTTCCATTTTTTTCCTTATATTTTATAATTTTTTTTACAGTAAATTATAAGTTATGATGAAAATAATGGTATCTTTAGAAAGTCCATTTAATGGCGAGAAAAACGGTATATAATATGTGTGGGTACAGTAAATGAGTAAGAGGAAAATTACAGCTAAATACAAACACTGCAGAAATGTAAAAATAGCCTTGGTCCCAAACGGACAGAAAATGGAAAAGTGCTGTGGTCATTAAGGGGTTAAAAACAACAACCCTTTTTTGACTGTGAAATAATAGCAGTCAGTTTCCTTCACACGTGTGCGTTTCAGGGACTGCCAGGGCACAGTGTCACACCAGTGCAACTCATATCTGGTGTAACAGTAGTGTACATTAAAATAAAACTAGAAATTTGACTGTGAAATAATAGCAGTCAGTTTCCTTCACACGTGTGCGTTTCAGGGCCTGCCAGGGCACAGTGCCACACCAGTGCAACTCATATATGGTGTAAAAGTAGTGTACTTTTAAAAAAAAAAAAAAAATATTGACTGTAATAGATTGAATAGCAGATAGTTGTCTGCAAGCGTGTGTGTCAGGCCTACAGCGTCTACTCTGCCAACTTCTGCCAGTGCACAATGCCACTCATATCTGTTGTCACAGTAGCTTGCACGCATAGTACCACTAATCGGAAAAAAAAAATGACAGGCAGAGGCAGGACACCCCGCAGTGGCCGTTGTGGTCGTGGTGCTGTAATTCCCTTTGGCCCTAGAATAATGCCCAGTGTTCAGAGGCCACGTACCCTGAACTCGAAAAGTTCTGAGGACATAGTTGACTGGCTAACACAGGACACCCAATCTTCTACAGCTTCCACTCGGAACCTTGAAGCACCATCCTCCTCCAGCTTAGCTTCGGGCACCTCTCAAGTTACCACTCGCCTGCCTGCCGCCACCACCAACACTAGCACCACAGCCGCTTCACTTTATCTGTCAGAGGAGTTATTTACACATCAGTTGGAAGAAATGAGTGATGCGCAACCATTATTGCCAGAGGATGTAGATAACAGGGATATGTCTCAGTCAGGCAGCATTACACACATGGACGTACGGTGTGATGATGATGATGTTGTACCCGCTGCTGCTTCCTTTGCTGAGTTGTCAGATACAAGTGAAGCGGTTGATGATGACGATGCGTCGTGTGGATGTCAAGTGGATGCCCGCTAGAAGAGAAGAAGAACAGGGGGAAAGTTCAGATGGGGAGACAGAGAGGAGGAGGAGACAAGTTGGAAGCAGGGGGAGGTCATCGCAAGGAGATAGTGGCACAGTCAGACAGCATATATCGGCACCCGGGGTCAGCTAGACGGCACGCCAATCAACGCATGCTGTTGCCACCACCAGAATGCCGTCATTGCAGAGCTCAGCAGTGTGGCATTTTTTTTGTGTGTCTGCCTCTGACAACAGCGATGCCATTTGCAACCTGTGCCAAAATAAACTGAGTCGTGGGAAGTCCAACACCCACCTAGGTACAACTGCTTTGCGAAGGCACATGATCGCACATCACAAACGCCTATGGGATCAACACATGAGTACAAGCAGCAAACAAACTCAAAGCTGCCATCCTCCTCCTGGTCCAGCATCTTCAGCCACGTCAACCACTGCTGTCCTCCTTGCCCCCTCTCAACCATCCGCCACTTCGTCTCTCGCCTTGAGCAGTTCCTGCTCATCTGCCCACAGTCAGGTGTCTGTCAAGGACATGTTTGAGCGTAAGAAGCCAATGTCACAAAGTCACCACCTTGCCCGGCATCTGACAGCTGGCTTGTCTGAACTCTTAGCCTGCCAGCTTTTACCATACAAGCTGGTGGAGTCTGAGGCGTTCCAAAAATTTGTAGCTATTGGGACAAAGCAGTGGGAGGTACCCAGACGAAATTTCTTTGCACAAAAGGCAATCCCCAACCTGTACTCGATTGTGCAAAAGGAAGTAATGGCATGTCTGGCACACAGTGTTGGGGCAAGGGTCCATCTGACCACTGATACCTGGTCTGCAAAGCATGGTCAGGGCAGGTATATCACCTACATTGCGCATTGGGTAAACCTGCTGACGGCTGCCAAGCATGGAATGCGTGGCTCTGCAGAGGAGTTGGTGACACCGCCACGGCTTGCAGGCAGGCCTGCTGCCACCTCCTCTACTCCTCCTACTCCATCCTCTTCCATAACCTCCTCGGCTGAGTCCTCTTCTGCTGCTGCGTCTTTCTCCACATCAACGGCACCCCCTCAGCTCCCCAGGTATTATTCCACATCCCGGATTCGGCAGTGTCACGCCGTCTTGGGGTTGACTTGCCTGAAAGCAGAGAGTCACACCAGACTAGCACTCCTGTCCGCCCTGAACGCACAGGTGGATCAGTGGCTGACTCCGCACCAACTGGAGATCAGCAAAGTGGTTTGTGACAAAGGAAGAAATTTGTTGGCGGCATTGAATTTGGGCAAGTTGACACATGTGCCGTGCATGGCACATGTGTGTAATCTGATCGTACAACGCTTTGTGCATAAGTACCCAGGCTTACAGGACGTCCTGAAGCAGGCCAGGAAGGAGTGTGGCCATTTCAGGTGTTCCTACACGGCCATGGGGCACTTTTCAGATATCCAGCGGCGAAACATGCCAGTGAGGCGCTTGATTTGCGACAGCCTGACACGGAATTCAACACTCCTAATGTTTGACCGCCCGCTCCAACAAGAAAAAGCCGTTAACGAGTATTTGTATGACCGGGGTGCTAAGACAGCCTCTGCGGAGCTGGAAATTTTTTTGCCAAATTACTGGACGCTCATGCGCAATTGCCTGTAGGCTCATGCGTCCTCTTGAGGAGGTGACAAACCTAGTCAGTCGCACCGAAGGCACCATCAGCGACATCATACCATTTGTTTTCTTCCTGGAGTGTGCCCTGCGAAGAGTGCTAGATCAGGCCGTAGATGAGCGTGAAGAGGAAGAGTTGTGGTCACCATCACCACCAGAAACAGCCTTATCAGCATCACTTGCTGGACCTGTGGCAATGCTGGAAGAGGATTGTGAGGAAGAGGAGTCAGAGGAGAAATGTGGCTTTGAGGAGGAGGAGGAAGACCAACCACAACAGGCATCCCAGGGTGCTCGTTGTCACCTATCTGGTACCCGTGGTGTTGTATGTGGCTGGGGGGAAGAACATACCTTCAGTGAGATCACTGAGGACGAGGAACGGGACATGAGTAGCTCGGCATCCAACCTTGTGCAAATGGGGTCTTTCATGCTGTCATACCTGTTGAGGGACCCTCGTATAAAAAGGCTGAAGGAGAATGACCTGTACTGGGTGTCCACGCTACTAGACCCCCAGTATAAGCAGAAAGTGCCTGAAATGTTACCGAATTACCGCAAGTCGGAAAGGATGCAGCAGTTCCAAAATAAATGAAAAAGTATGCTTTACACAGCGTATAAGGGTAATGTCACAGCACAACGGGAATCTAACAGGGAAAGAGGTGAAAGTAATCCTCCTCCCACGACCACGCCAGCAAGGACAGGACGCTTTACAGACGTGTTGTTGATGGAGGACATGCAGAGCTTTTTAAGTCCTACGCATCGCCACAGCCCTTCGGGGTCCACCCTCAGAGAAAGACTCAACCGACAGGTAGCAGACTACCTCGCCTTAACTGCAGATATCGACACTCTGAGGAGCGATGAACCCCTTGACTGGGTGTGCAGGCTTGACCTGTGGCCTGAGCTATCCCAATTTGCGATAGAACTTCTGGCCTGCCCTGCTTCAAGTGTCCTGTCAGAAAGGACCTTCAGTGCAGCAGGAGGTATTGTCACTGAGAAGAGAAGTCGCCTAGGTCAAAAAAGTCTAGATTACCTCACCTTTATTAAGATGAATGAGGGATGGATCCCGAAGGGACTGACAGTGGGCGATACATTCGACTAAAAAAGTCCTGATGAGATGAGCTGCCTTGGGCTAAAAATGGTCCACACGCTGCTGTATTTTATCTCTGAATGCCGGATGACTTGCGTGACTTAACCGCCACCAACTAGGGTTCAAGCCGCAATGTTTTAGGGCACTTTCTGCCTGGGAAACAAACATCAATTTTTCTGGCCGCTGCTACAGCAGCGGCTTCAACAATACCTAATTTTTCAGGCATGTGTACATGCCTAATTTTTCTGGCCTCTGGTGCTGCACTGTGGCTTCAAAAACCAAACCAAAAAAAAAGGCACATAACAGGGATTAAACCGATAGGAATAGTACTACTTAACACACCTTATAATAATGCAGAGAGAGGCAACGTAGAGAGAGGAGTCTGAAGAAGAGGAGTCAGAGGAGGAAGGTGGCTTTGAGGAGGTGGAAGACCAAACACAGCAGGCGTCCCAGGGGGCTTCACCTTTCGGGGACCCTTGGTGTTGTACGTGGCTGGGTGGAGGAAGAGACCTTCAATGACATCAGTGAGGACAAGGAACGGGACATGGCTAGCTTGGTATCCAACCTTGCGCAAATGGGGAGTTTGCGGTTGTGCAAATGGACTGTTTGCGGTTGTTTGCGGTGCGTTAAACGGGGAGTTTGATCTGTCACTGTGAAGCGGGAGTAACCCTTACACTACCTGATCGATACAACATCATACCTGATGTTTTAAAACACGTTATTCCAAACAATTTAGGAATGTTAGGTGATTTATGCCCTTTATGGATTAAAACCAGACTCTGCATCAACTATGTAATTTTCCATGGGAGTTTTGCCATGGATCCCCCTCTGGCATGCCACAGTCCAGGTGTTAGTCCCCTTGAAACAACTTTTCCATCACTATTGTCGCCAGAAAGAGTCCCTGTGGGTTTTAAAATTCGCCTGCCTATTGAAGTCTATGGCGGTTCACCCGGTTCGACCGTTCGTGAACATTTGCGGAAGTTCGTGTTCACCGTTCGCGAACTTAAAATTTTATGTTCGCGACATCACTATTTATATTTTCTAAATGTTTCAATGATGAAAGAAAATTTTCGGGAACAAATTACTTCTATTAGTGGATTCTTATGCTCAACTGTTTATAATAAACATATTATAAAGAATTGAAAGTATAAAAGGTTATCCTCTACACAATGCCTGCTGCACACACCTCCCCCCCATATTTCCGCTCTAATCCAGCACCCCCTCCCTTTCCCTATACCTTGCCATGCCATGCCAAATTGAAATAACACCTCATAGATCCATATTTACTTAGCCAGAAATGGGGATACTACCCCTAATAGAATTAGAACCACTTAGATCAGCCTACTACTGTGTAGAATTGACCGTATTGTATATTGGTTTTGTCTAATAATTTAAGTTAACAAAGTTTACACATACTATAACTTTTACCCTTTTCTTCTCTCTTTCTTTCTAGTTTCATTTCCTAACTGAACACACTTTCACTCACTCATCTCAACGCAACTTCCCACTGAAAAAAAAAGGGAGGATTTGACTACCCAATTACTATAGAAGAACTAAACCAGGCAATTAAAGACATACCCACAGGTAAAAGTCCAGGACTGGACGGATACACTTCCAGATATTATAAAAAACTCAGATATATTTATTATCCCCCCACATGCTCTAACTTTTCAATAACTTGAGAGATGAACCCTTGCTAATTTATTAGAGGCACACATCAGTTATTTCCAAACCGGGTAAACCGGCTACCTGCCTTGAGAATTTTAGACCCATATCCTTAATACACATGGATATGAAGATCTTAGCTAAAATACTATCAAATAGATCAAATACATTTTTACCTAGCATGATATCTAATGATCAAGTAGAATTTGTCCATGGAAGAGAAGCTAGGGATAACACCACTAAAGTTTTACAATTAATAAATCACGCAAAGATAACGGGGGTTCCCATGGTTTTGTTCTCGACTGACACAGAGAAGGCCTTCAACAGGGTGAGATGGTCTTTTCTGGGTTGGGTTATGGAAGAAATGGGGATACCAGAAACCTTTCTGAGTATGTCCATGGCATTATACTCCAACCCGAATGCAAAAGTAAGGGTAAATGGTAAGCTGTCAGACTCATTCTGTATAAGCAATGGAACCAGGCAGGGTTGTCCTTTCCCCCCCCCTAATTTTAGCTATATTCATTGAAGTATTGGCCAAAAAAATAAGGAAAAACAATAAAATTAAAAGAATAACAGTCAGTGATACAGAGTATAAACAAGCACTCTATGCAGACGATATTCTTTAAGACTTCCATTCCTGAATTGGTAAAAGAACTAGGATCTTACAGAAAAATATCAAATTTTCTCCTCAACTTGAATAAATCAGAACTCTTAAATATTAACACACAACAACAACACATACAACAATTGAGAGATAAATATGATATAAACAATCACACAAAATAAATTTTAAAATATTTAGGAATATATTTAACCACATCTTTTCAAGACCCCCATAAATACAATTACCTTACACTAAAATACTAAATAATACATGATCTATCTACTTGGAAGAACAAACCGCTTTCCTGGCTAGGAAAAATAAGGGTTATAAAAATGAATGTTCTTCCACAAATACTTTACGTTCTACAAACGTTGCCGATACCACTTCACAAGGGCTACCTACTGATGGTTGAAATATTATCAGAATGGGACAAAATATCTAGACATTCTCCTCTCACACCAATTATTGAAAATATTGATCTCCCCTACTGTTAATTGGGATTCTGCATAAAGCAACCATACAGATTTAGAGTAGGATCATTACAATACACACAAGAGAACGGCCTTTTCAAAACACACGCACAACTAAAGGAAGTCCACAAGGAGATTTTCCCCTCATGGTTAAATTATAATTAACTAGTACATTACATATCCCATCACAAACAAAAAAAAAAAAGACCTTGGAAGAGAAACTACTCCATTCCAGAAATTATACATTCTGTCTGTAACTCCAAAACACCTTATATCACTCCTATATAAACTAACAATCATTACAGACTTTACAATTCTCCCCTCATACACGATCACATGGAGCAAAGAACTCAACCAAGACTATAACTATTGGCTCAAAGTATTTAACCTAACAAAACACTTCTCTGTATCGGCTACCATCCAAGAAATACACATAAAATTTTTATACAGATGGTACCTCACACCAATAAGACTCCACAAGATGTTCCCCTCTTTGAGCGGAACCTGCTGGAGAGGATGTGGAGAGGAGGGTTCCCTTATTCACATATGGTGCTCCTGTCCAAGACTGAGACATTATTGGCCAGAAATTCTAAACACAATATCAGAGATTCTAAATATACAGATCCCAAACACTCCAGAAACCCTCTTGTTCTGCTCATTACCCAAAATAAAAGATGCAGCTAGTCAAGCACTTCTCTTGATAATGCTGGCAGGAGCTAAGAAGCTCATTCCTAAAAAATGGAAAACACAAAACCTACCATCTGTACAGGAATAGAGAGTACAAGTGTCTGAGCTCCTCACACTAGAAAGATACCACTATCTAAAAACGCATAGACTAGAAACACATGAAATGATGCTGGCCATATGGAACAATACAATCTAATAACATGTCCATGTACACTATAATTGTAAAATTATTCTCTTTTTTTTCCCTCCCACCTCATTATTTCTTCTTTCTCTCTCTCTCTCTCTCTCTCTCTCTCTCTCTCTCTCTCTCTCTCTCTCTCTACATCAACAAATCAGGCAGACGACTTTATATTTCAATTTGAATCAGAATTTGTTTTTATTTTCAATGTTAAAATGGCAAAATGTAACAGGGGGAATATGCAAGATTATCAAAGACTCATTTCTCAAACCTCAGAACTGTCAAACCCCGAACATAAGTTAAGAAGTGGCCTCATTGTACTATATCTTGTATAATAGGAAGACCCATGTAATTCATATATTTGTATATTCTTGTTACTTATTCTTTTTGATGCACGCATGATTGTCACTTCTGTGAAAAAACTTAATAAAGCTTGTCTGAAACTAAAAAACAAACAAAACCAAAAACACTTCATCATTTGAAACTCGAACAGATATCAATTACAACTATCAATTGTTACTTCTCAGATTAATAACTATATATACTGTCATTGCAGAGGCAAAAAAGATAGTGAAGATGGGGGAATTACAGTGCATGCTATATATGATTTATGCGGTGACTCCAAATTCTAAGGGGATTTATGATCATACATCGGGCTTTACCCACAGCCACTTGGATAATGTTCATTTACCCGGGTAATCATATATATATATATATATATATATATATATATATATATATATATATATGTATGTGTTTGTGTGTGTGTATATATATATATATATATATATATATATGTATGTATACGTGTGTGTATATATATGTGTGTTGTTAGTTTTAATGTATTTATGTTGTGTTTAATGCAGGGGCGAAACTACAGGGGGTGCAGAGATCGCAGGTGCGACTGGGCCCCTGAGGGTGGGGGCTCAGCTTTTTAAAAAAAATAAAATAATAATATTTATTTATTTATTTATTTATTTTTTAATAAAAAACGTTAACCTACCACTGCTTGCACTGATATCATGTGAGTGTGACATGACTACAGGGGTTAGTGTTTCTGTTTTACCCATTGGTGTTTATGTGTGTGTGTATGGTGTGTGTGTGTGTATGTATGTGACTGTGTGTGTATTTATGCATGTATGTATGTGTGTATGTTTGTGGAACCAGCAAATTACAGACCTTGTTACTACAGCATTGGTGGGGCAGGGGGTGAACAGTGTCATTATACAGTACCACTATATACAGTATGGGGGGTGGACCATGTCACTGACTACTGTGCTCACTTTATAAAGTACTGAGCGGGTAGGGTCAGGCCAGCCATCTCGCCGGCAGATTACACTGTGTCACTAACTTACTATATACAGTTCTGGGGGTTTAAATAGTGTCACTATATATATATATATATATATATATATATATATATATATATATATATATATATATATATATATACAGTAATAGGGGGTCAGACCATCTCACAGACTGTGGGCACAGGGTACCTCCTTTTGCAGACATGTAGTCTGATTCCCATTTTTTTTTCTGTGTTAAATGTAAAAAAAATAAAAATAAAAAAATGTATTAACCCCTTAACGACCGAGGATGTGCAGGGTACGTCCTCAAAAAAAAGGCAGTTAATGCCTGAGAACGTACCCTGCACGTCCTCGGTGTGGAAAGCAGCTGGAAGCGATCCTGCTCGCTTCCAGCTGCTTTCCGGTTATTGCAGTGATGCCTCGATATGGAGGCATCCTGCAATAACCTTTTTAAGCCATCCGGTGCAGAGAGAGCCACTCTGTGGCCCTCTCTGCACCGGAGATCGGTGGCTCCCTGCGTTGGTGGGTGGGAGCCGGACCGGGAGGCTGGTGGCGGCCATCGATGGCCCTGGTTATGTGCAGGGGGGGCGGGATCGTGGGCGGGGATGAGCGGGGGCGCGCACGGACGCGCACGCGTGCACAGGAGGGCGGGGGCGGGCGCGTGCACAGGGAGGGAGCGGGTGGGAACCGCTACACTACAGAAAATTTATTAATAAAAAATGTTTAAATGTCTAAATATTTTTTTAAAAAAAAAAGATCAGCAAGGTGGTGGGGGTTTGTCTGTGTGGGGGGGGAAGCTACACTACAGAAAAAAGCCAAACAAAAATAAAAAAAGCACTTTTTTTTGCAAACTGGGTACTGGCAGACAGCTGCCAGTACCCAAGATGGCCCCCAATGAGGCAGAGGGGAGGGTTAGAGAGCGGTTTTGGGGGGGATCAGGGAGGTTGGGGGCTAAGGGGGGGATCCTACACCCTAGCATATGTAAATATGCTAAAAAAAAATTTTTTTTTTTTTAAAAACCCTTTTATTTTAGTACTGGCAGACTTTCTGCCAGTACTTAAGATGGCGGAGACAATTGTGGGGTGGGGGAGGGAAGGGAGCTGTTTGGGAGGGATCAGGGGGTGGGATGTGTCAGGTGGGAGGCTGATCTCTACACTAAAGCTAAAATTAACCCTGCAAGCTCCCTACAAACTCCCTAATTAACCCCTTCACTGCTAGCCATAATACACGTGTGAGGCGCAGCAGGATTTAGCGGCCTTCTAATTACCAGAAAGCAACGCCAAAGTCATATATGTCTGCTATTTCTGAACAAAGGGGATCCCAGACAAGTATTTACAACCATTTGTGCCATAATTGCACAAGCTGTTTGTAAATTATTTCAGTGAGAAACCTAAAATTGTGAAAAATTTAACTTTTTTTTCAATTTGATCGCATTTGGCGGTGAAATGGTGGCATGAAATATACCAAAATGTGCCTAGATCAATACTTGGGGTTGTCTACTATACTACACTAAAGCTAAAATTAACCCTACAAGCTCCCTAAAAGCTCCCTAATTAACCCCTTAACTGCTGGGCATAATACACTTGTGGTGCGCAGTGGCATTTAGCGGCCTTCTAATTACCAAAAAGCAACGCCAAAGCCATATATGTCTGCTATTTCTGAACAAAGGGGATCCCAGAGAAGAATTTACAACCATTTATGCCATAATTGCACAAGTTGTTTGTAAATAATTTCAGTGAGAAACCAAAAGTTTGTGAAAAAATTTGTGAAAAAGTGAACGATTTTTTGTATTTGATCGCATTTGGCGGTGAAATGGTGGTATGAAATATACCAAAATTGTCCTAGATCAATACTTTGGGATGTCTACTAAAAAAAAATATATACATGTCAAGGGATATTCAGGGATTCCTGAAAGATATTAGTGTTCTAATGTAACTAGCGCTAATTTTGGAAAAAAGTGGTTTGGAAATAGCAAAGTGCTACTTGTATTTATGGCCCTATAACTTGCAAAAAAAGCAAAGAACATGTAAACATTGGGTATTTCTAAACTCAGGACAAAATTTTGAAACTATTTAGCATGGGTGTTTTTTGGTGGTTGTAGATATGTAACAGATTTTGGGGGTCAAAGTTAGAAAAAGTGTGTTTTTTTCAATTTTTCCTCATATTTTATATTTTTTTTTTATAGTAAATTATAAGATATGATGAAAATAATGGTATCTTTAGAAAGTCCATTTAGTGGCGAGAAAAACGGTATATAATATGTGTGGGTACAGTAAATGAGTAAGAAGAAAATTACAGCTAAACACAAACACCGCAAAAATGAAAAAATAGCCTTGGTCCCAAACGGACAGAAAATGGAAAAGTGCTGTGGTCATTAAGGGGTTAAATTCACCTTTTTTTGGAGGGGGGAGGGGCGGTGGGGGGGCCCCTTCTTAGATTCTTGCACCTGGGCCCTGTGGTTTCTAGTTACGCCTCTGGTTTAATGCAATGTGTTTTATCCCTAACCCTTTATGCAAGGATGTGTTAGCCTGATGAGCGCAAATTTAGTTTGTGCTTGAGCGTTCGCATTTATTTTTAAATTGCAATACCACACTTACAGCTAGATTACGAGTTTTGCGTTATGAGGGGTGCGGTACTAACTTGCACGTTATTGTCACCGCTCACTTACTTACAGCGCTGGTATTACAGGTTTTCAGAAACCCGGCGTTAAAAGGCAAGAAGTGAGCGTAGAGCAAAATTGTGCTCCATACCGCACTCCAATACCAGCGCTGCTTAAGTCAGCGATGAGCTGGTTGTACGAGCTTGTGCATGATTTCCCCATAGACATCAGCATTATATTTATTAACCCCTAATCTGCCGCCCCCGACATCGCTGACACCTACATTATACTTATTAACCCCTAATCTGCTGCCCCCAACATCGCCGACACCTACATTATATTTATTAACTCCTCATCTGCCGCTCCGGTCATTGCCCACACCTACATTTTATTTATTAACCCCTAATCTGCCGCGCCGGACATCCCTGCCACTATAATAAACATATTAACCCCTAAACCGCCACACTCCCGCATCACAAACACTAGTTAAATATTATTAACCCCAATCTGCCGCATTCTATCAGCCAATCGGAATTAAGATTGAAAAAAATCCTATTGGCTGATCCAATCAGCCAATAGGATTGAGCTCGCATTCTATTGGCCGGATGTCTGGAGGACCACTTCTGCCGGCTTGATTGAGGACATCTTGCCGCTTGGATGAATACTTTTCCCGGCTTCATTGAGGATGGATGTCCGGTCTTCAAAACTGTAAGTGGATCTTCAGAGGTTAGTGTTCAGATTTTTTAAGGTTGTATTGGGTGGGTTTTATTTTTAGATTAGGGCTTTGGGCTGCAATAGAGCTAAATGCCCTTTTAAGGGCAATATCCATCCAAATGCCCTTTTCAGGGCAATGTGGAACTTAGTTTTTTTTAGTTAGGGTTTTATTTGGGGGGTTGGTTGTGTGGGTGGGGGGTTTTACTGTTGGGGTAGTTGTTTGTATTTTTTTTTTACAGGTAAAAGAGCTGATATCTTTGGGGTAATGCCCTTTTAAGGGCTATTGGTAGTTTAGGCTAGGGTTTTATTTTGGGTGGGTTTTTTATTTTGATAGGGCTATTAGATTAGGTGTAATTAGTTTAAAGATCTTGTAATTTGTTTTTTTTATTTTGTGTAATTTTGTGTTTTTTGTTGTAATTTAGCTAATTGTATTGAATTTAGTCGATTGTATTTAATTTAGGGAATTTATTTAGTTGTTAGGTTAGGTGTTAGTGTAAGACAGGTTAGGTTTTATTTTACAGGTCAATTTGTATTTATTTTAGCTAGGTAGTTATTAAATAGTTAACTATTTAGCAACTATTCTACCTAGTTAAAATAAATACAAACTTGCCTGTAAAATAAAAATAAAACCTAAGATAGATACAATGTAACTATTCGTTATATTGTAGCTAGCTTAGGGTTTATTTTACAGGTAAGTATTTAGTTTTAAATAGGAATTATTTAGGTAATGATAGGAATTTTTATTTATATTTATTTTAATTATATTTAAGTTAGGGGGTGTTAAGGTTAGACTTATATTTAGGGGTTAATAAATTTAGTATACTGGCAGCGACGTTGGGGGAGGCAGATTACGGGTTAATAAATGTAGGTAGGTGGCGGCGATGTTAGGGGTGGCAGATTAGGGGTTAATAATATTTGACTAGTGTTTGCGAAGCGGGAGTGCGGCGGTTTAGGGGTTAATATGTTTAGTCTAGTGGTAGCGATGTCGGGAGCGGCAGATTAGGGGTTTGCGGGAGGGCCTCGGTTTAGGGGTTAATAGGTAGTTTATGGGTGTTAGTGTACTTTTTTGCACTTTAGTTATGAGTTTTATGCTACAGCTTTGTAGTGTAAAATGCAGTACGAATCTTGACGGGATAGGCTGTACCGCTCACTTTTTGGCCTCCCAGGACAAGCTTGTAATACCGGCGCTATGGAAGTCCCATTGAAAAAAGACTATACGCAATTTGCGAAAGTTGATTTGCGGTAAGGCCAAAAAAGTGTGCGGTGCCCCTAAATCTGCAAGACTCGTAATACTAGCGGTAGTAAAAAGCGGCGTTATGAGGATTAATGCTGCTTTTTTACTCATAACGCAAGACTCGTAATCTAGCCATTAAGTTATTGCGGTTGCGATACTTGTACTCTAGCTCATGTTGATTAATAATTTCATAATTTCATGTATTATAATTCAAATGATTTATAATTCGGCTATAATTATGTTTTTTTTTATAACAAATACACTTGTTTAGGTGGGTTTTAAATGCAAAGAGTTTCTATCCCAGTTCTTTACTGGTTTGATGGGGTCCGTATGTGTGGGGTTGCCAATCGGGGGCAGGGGGGGCTCTGCATCTTGTGAGTAGGGGGACCTTTCATTGGTTGAATGTTGTGTAGATTTTCTGAGAGTTAGCCTTAAGCTGAACCTTCCTGTGGTTAAAGTTTGTACAGCAACAGCAATTTATTCTATATTTTTGCCAGTCTTTATTACAAATTTACCCTAAGGATTTTGATTTTGTTGTGAGAGTCAGTGTGAGAGTGAGTGGGTGCACGGTGTGAATGTGAGAGAGTGTAATTTTATGATTGTGTGTGTGTGATTGAGAGAGAGTGTGTGTGAGATGGAGAATGTTTGAAAAAGTATGTGGGTTAGAGTGTGTGTGAGTGAGAGTGTGTGAATGTGTATATGCAATTTTGTGTATATGTGTTCTTACCTTTAGAAGTTTGACTACACTCTAAAATAAAGTGCACACACATTTTAATCACTTGGCCAAAAATTGCACAAGTAAAAATGTTTGCTCACAGTACTCAAAAAAATTAGAAGGAAAATTGAGTACAACTATGCTGAAAGCAAAGAAATTAACTTCAGATCTCTGACTATAGCAATTTAAGACCTCTGCTAAGTGACATGAAAACAGCTAAGTAATTACTAAATGTGGTGTACCAAACTTTAGAAAGTTAGTTTCAGAAGATAATATATAGTTTTAATGAAATAAAAAAAAACTGTCCTTTAAAATTTGAATATGTTTAATTGTTACCTTTGTGTTATCTTTATTAGGGGTTGTGCACTGCTGGTCTCGATAATATTTTTATGGGTTACGTTAGGGGGCGTCGATGGTGAGTTTATAGAACCAAGGGGGCAGTGACCTGAACATGTTTGGGACCCATTGGGTTAGAATATCAGTCTCTCTACAATATTTTTCAACTCTTTAACATGTTCTCTAAAGGTAGTTTCAGAAGAACAATTACATTGATATCACAGATCCTGTCCATATGGTATAGCCAGTAACGCATATTACGAGTCGCGGCGGTATAGCTATACCGCAAGCATTTTAGCCTGTAATGCAACGTCCATTCTGCATTTAAATAAATTACATTTAAGTGTGGGATTTTCATAGCGCCGGTATTACAGGCTGTGTGGTCCAGCTAAAATGCTTGCGTTACAGCCTATACCGACACGATCCATACCGCCATCTGAGAGCAGTAGTTTTGAGTTTTGTGAAATATTTTTGTTACACAAAATCCATAACTAAACTATTACAAAGTACATTAATACCCAAAAACTACCTATTAACCCCTAAACCGCCGCCCTCCTGCATCGCAAACACTATATTAAGCTTATTAACCCCAAATCTGCCATCCACCCACATCGCCAACACTATTTCAATATATTAACCCCTAAACTGCCGCTCCCTGACATCGCAGACACTATATAAACCTATTAATCCCTAAACCTCCGGCCCACCACATCGCTGCCACTAAATAAACTTATTAACCCCTAAACCTCCGTCCCCCCACATTGCCACCACTAAAAAAAACAACTATTAACCCCTAAACCTCCAGCCCCCCACATTGTAACTACTAAACTAAACCTATTAACCCCTAAACTGTCGGGCCCCCACATCGCAAAATACTAAATTAAACTATTAATCCCTAAACCTGACACCCTCCTAATGTTAAATTCAATTTACAGTATAACTATCTTAAAATAAATAAAAACTTACCTGTGAAATAAAAAAAAAACAAAGTATAAACTATAAATTAACCTAACATTACTATTCTTATAAAATAAAAAAAACTACTAATTAAAAAATTAAAAATTACAAATTTAAAAAAACCTAACACTATGAAAAAAAATAAAAAAAATCTTGAATTACAAAAAATAATAAACACTAAATTACAAAAAATAAGTAAAAAACATTAAGATTTACAAAAAATAATAAATGAAATGATCAAAAATAAAAACAATTACACCTTATCTAATAGCACTATAAAATAACCCCCCCAAATAAAAACACCCCCTAACCTACAATAAACTACCAATAGCCCTTAAAAGGGCCTTTTGTAGGATATTGCCCTAAGTTAAACAGCTCTTTTACCTGTAAAAAAAATACAAAATCCCCCAGCAATAAAACTCACCACCCAACCAACCCCTCCAAAATACAAAACTAAGCTACCCATTGCCCCTAAAGGTGCATTTGTATGGGCATTGCCCTTAAAAGGGCATTCAGCCCTTTTACACTTTGTTCAAAGCCCTAATTTAAAAAAAAAAAAAAAAAAAAAAATACCTAACACTAACCCCAGAATATATACTCACGGTTCCTAAAGTCCAGACATCCATCTCCATCAGCTGGCGAGAAGTCTTCATCCAGGCAGCGACATCTTCATCCATCACGGGGGAGTCTTCTATCTTCATCCCGGCAGCGTGGAGCAGAGCTGTCCTGAACCAATGATGACATACTAGCGTCCTCTTCATATGGTCACCATTGTACACTGAACTTGAATGCAAGGTAGCCGTTTCAAAATGGCATACCTTTCATTCCTATTGGCTGATTTGATGCTTCAAATTCAAATCAGCCAATAGGATGAGAGTTTCTGAAATCCTATTTGCTGTTCAAAACTGAGAATTTGTGTAAAGTGCTCAAATCATATGACTAACCTGAACACATATCGGTGCAAAGTAATAACTATAAGTGACAATGTGCAGGCACAATTCAGGCACATTAGCTGCTTATTGCAATGATAGGAATGTGTGGAAAGTAGAGGATTGCAGAAAGAGAACCCGGAAACCCAGCTGAACATCCTGTGCTGCAGGCGGGGAGCCAGCCCCAAAGCCACATCCAGCCCTGCTGTCTTCTTTTTCGGGTCCAGCAAGGAACGCATCTGGTAAGCAAAAAATGAAAATCCTCCCTGCTGTTCACCATTCCCACCGCACAACAAGGGAGACCTGGCCAGGATCTGGTCCTGTGGTGACTGCTGTGCTACTGACAGGTGCTACACACAGGGGATCCATGAAGGCTGCAACTTCAAAGGCTGGAGGAATGACTGTGAAGAAGTTCTCTATCTGCTATAATTTTCAATAAAATCGTCACAGGAGCGTGGAGAATCGCAAACTTACATTTACTGGCAGACGAGGAAGACGGGGGCTGACAAAATAGAGTGGAGGGGGCAGGCAGCCATTTCAAAATGGCTGAGGGACATTTTGTTAGTATTTTTACTTGCACAATATGCATTTATTAAAATGGGGCTGCAGTTTGTAATATTGATCATTAGAAACGTTATCTGTATAAGTAAAAATATTTTTTTTGTGTTGACTTACCCTTTAAGTTAAGACTACACTAATTATCTTGGCTGGAACTATAACTGTAACAATAATACGGGTGAATAGTCTATGCCAGCTCAGGACACTGTCTTTATAAAATACAATTTGGTTCTCAGACCAGCGCTATAGCATGTGCTACAACTGTTCCACTGGACTTCCCTGTAAGAACCAGACAAGACCACACAAAATAACTACTAACACTTGATATTTGTTTCAAATGAGACTAGCCTCTAACCGTACACTTAGCTTGGGGTGACACACTCTACATAAAACATAAACACAACATATGTATAGAGGAACCAATACCAGCACAAAATATTACTCTGAGGAAAAGAAAGGGGAATTTGGGAAACATCTGCCACATACACCAGCTCCAAATATTCTGTCCTATCAAGTTATGCGAAATTTTTGCAAATTATAGGCCAAGCACCTGTTATTAATGCAGCTCCACAGAATCAGTGTTTTTAAGTAAATATAACTTAAATAGTATTTAAAAAATGCACACCTCTTAAAATCTGTGTCTAGATTACTCAATATAATATGTGTTCGATTTAAAATCGTAAAAAAATGTTTTCACAACTAATGCATATTAAGTAAGGTACTCAAAACATCATAGTAAATTAACTAACAATAATTAATTTCTTGAAAATTATACATTTTTTGCTTTAAAATGACAATCCAACAGAATTATTTTTATCAGTGTTGAATAAGGTGCCCAATGCAGGATATTGGTTAGGTTTTTTCACTTACACCTTCCTACACCTTAACCCAGCATGCGAAATTCATAAAGATTACCTTTGGGAATATATTATCATGTTTTGATATTTCAAAGGTAACAAGTTTCAGTCATTTTTATTTTTCATTTATTTAACTATTTTTATGCTTTCTTTTGTGCATTGATTGGTTTATAGAGGGATTTTTATTTCCCCCCAGTTTGTACCGATGTTTATTTTAATTTTGTTTGGAATGTCCCTTTAATCCCTTTAATAGTTTAGAATAAAAACACTAGGCTATATTAACAAGAAACATTAAGGGTTAGATTACAAGTGGAACGCTAATTTATTGAGTGATAAACAACCAGTCATTACAAGTGGCTGGTTATTGTTACCACAAGTGTGCTGTAGCAATTAGCAGTCCGAGATCATTTTTCTAAATGTCCCCCAATTGCCCCCAAAATACAGTTTAGTGTAGTTTATTAAAAAAAAAAAAGAGTAGCATTTTTGTTTTTTAAAATAATAACTGCATGAAACAGTTTTTAGGTGTTAAAGTGAGGGTATGTCACATGTTAGAAAATAGACAGCACTGAAAAGTGCATTTACATAGCGGTCTATGGGGGAACTGTGTGATCTCTATAAATATATATGTATATGCTTATATACAAATATATTTATGTTTTAAAATGTGTATATACACATATAAACTCATAAATATATATTTCTATAAGCATATACATATATATTTCAATTTGCTGCCAATGGCTGTGTGACTTACCTCCTTCGCTGTGGTAGATTCTCATGCTGTGTCCCACGGCATGAGAACAAAGCTCCCATTGGAGCCTATGTAAGCGTCTTCTCGTAAGTCACTTCAAATACCAGTGCACAATTGCGTGCACTGGTATTACGAGTGGAGCGCAAATATGGTCTATGAATACGGCACATTTGTAAGACCGAATCTTTTTTGTTCACTGCATTTACTTGTAATTTGGCCCTAAATATGATTAATCTAATAATGGAATTCATAAAGCTAATCTATGTTCAAATAAACTGTACAAGCTGAGGGAAAATTCAACTGGATTATAAGCTTTTTTGCCTTTTGACTAGCCTTACTCATTTTTTTTTAATTCCAAGGAAACAGCATGTCTTAAAGTAATAAACAGCAATAACAACATGTTAGCATGTTTATATTGTATTTATTCTTTTGATTCATTTTTAACTCATTCTCTTATTTTCCTTCTCTAACACTCTGGTTGAAAACATTGCTATACTATGAAACTAGACATCAAAGAAATGTCAATGCACAGCTGAGATAGCTGGGGGTAATGGTTTTAAAAAGTAATGAGTAACATCGGCTCCACTGTATTAATGGATCTAGAATCCCTGTCACCGGTCATCATAAAGCATGCAAGATCAGACATCTACCCGAGATATTACTATCTCCTATAAATGAATAATTTGGACACGGGAATCTCTAAATCTAATTAAAAAATGTAAATGCATTAATGAATGAATACAAATATTAAAGGGACCTTAAACTGCTGGACACAACTTTTACAGAATAGGTTACTACTCACCGTGATTTTATTTTTCCTCCCCTGCCTACAGCTTTCTGTATAGACTTTCCTTTTTTTAACCCTTTGCAGGTGCCTGTTGATGAAGCTGTATATTTGTATACTGTACGCCACAATCTTGAAGCTCATGCATTCTTGTACCCTGTGACAGATCAGTGATGCCACCAGCTTTTTCGCAGCTGTATTGTACATTTCAAGTTAGAGAGAGAGAGAAAGAGAGGGAGAGTGAGGGAGAGAGAGAGCAATACAGGGACTATGTACATGTAAAGCTCCTGCTCTGTATCATGCATGCTAACCTGAAGTGCACCATAGAGTTGTCAAAAAGCCAGCAATGCCACAGATCTGCGAATGTGGATTACTTCTGTCACATAGTTAATGAAATAAAGGACCAAAACAGCACAAAACCTCAATTTCTTCTCCAAGGCATGGACAAGGAATGCCACCACTCAATGACATCAACTAACAAAGCAGACCAGCCAAGTAATATGTCTAAAAGGACCTTTATTTGTCCATAAGGGTCCTAAATAATAAGACAACATTCCATGCCACTAACTGGCTCTTGACATGACATATTTGTCCATAAGGGTCCTAAATAATAAGACAACATTCCATGCCACTAACGGGCTCTTGACATGACATTGTGACGTGCGGTGAGATCAGAGGCTAGTGAGGCACTGGCTATGATACGCCCGAAAAGCACATATGATCCCAATAGAGTTAGCTTAAATTTACTATTAAATTGGCAGTTTGCACAATGATTCATTACCAGATCATGTAAATGTTGTTCACAGCCTTTATAAGAAATGTGTATAGATTCTGCACTTTTAAAACCAATTAAGCTTTTATCAGCATCAAACATTTTGCCTTTATTTAACACACAACACATTCTTTGTATAGTAGTTAAACGAGCAGCACCAACCCTCTCTCTCTCTCTCTCTCTCTCTCTCTCTCTCTCTCTCTCACACTTCTCTCTCACTTCACTCTCAATTCACTCTCTCTCTTTTTCTGTCTCTTTCTCTCTCTCTCTCTTTCTCTCTATCTATCTATCTATCTATCTATCTATCTATCTATCTATCTATCTATCTATCTATCTATCTCTCTCTTTCCCTCTCTTTTTTTATCTTTTTGTCTCTTTTTATCCTTCTCTCTCTGTCTCTCTCTCTCTTTTTTTTCTCTCTCTTTTTCTCTATCTCTCTCTCTCTCCATCTCACTTTCTCTCTCTGCCTCTCTCATTATTATTCTCTCTATAATTCTCATATCAAGGCAAAGTCAGTTTGCCACCAGTTACCAATGGTTACAGGGACAATATAACATATGCACTTAGACTCTTGGGTGCCTTATACCACCTAGAGAATTATCAGGTCCTAAAATGTTTCTTTCCTAAATCTTACTTAGTATCTAATATGTTTTGTTCTCTTAGTATCATTTGTTAAATGTCATAGCTAGGCAGGTTCAGGGACAGAAATACAACTACTGTGAGTTAGCTGAACACATCAGGGGAGCCAATTACAAAAGGGCATATATGTGCAGACACCAATTAGCAGCTAGCCCCCAGTAGTGCATTGCTGCCCCTGAACCTACCTAGGTATGATTTTTAACAGAGGATAATAAGAGAACAAAATATATTAGATGATAAGTCTGAATTATGAAAGAAACAGTTTGGGTTTTATGTCCCTTTAAAACAACCTGATAATTCTCTGGTGGTATAATACACCTAATACACCCCTTTATTAACAGAATAGGTTTGTTTTTCTCCTCTCCTTACACACATTTGAACTCTGCCTCTTAAGAAGAGTATACTCTATTAATTAAAAAAAAAAAAAAAATTAGGTTATTATAATAAAATTTAGTTGCAGCAGCCCATCTAGGAGCAAAGGGATTAAAAAGCCATGCCTTGCCGTGAGCTGAGGGGGTGTGTGCTTGAAGTGCTTGCTTAGCACAACAGACTGCATCTAAGAGACAAAATTCCATTCTAAATAAGCAGACCTTAGTTGAATTAGCCTCCCTGCAGTCTTGCACTCATCTTACCTTAGTTATAAAGTGTGAAAGGTTGTCTGAGAAGGAGGGGTAGGTCAGCTTGCTATGGTGATAGAGGGGTCAAAGGGAGGAACAGGAGCTACATACACATTTATCAAAGCTGAACACAGCAGCTGTAAATACTGCCAGTTTATAAAGTTAGGCTGCAGCTGTCAGAAAAGAACATTTCTTTGGAGCAGTGAGTACATACATTTATATCAGTCCCGGAAGAGCTCCTATGTAAAGTGCAGGGAGATGATAGCCAAAGCCAACCATGACACTTCTGGTTGCACTGCACAAATTCCTGTTATGCAGAGAGGTGTCTACATGCTGCGGTTAGTATTGTTTACCCTGGTCTGTCCCAACAATATGCCTCCTCCAAAATGCTGCACGCATCCATTCAAAACAGATACGCTGCAACTCAAGGAGGAGGGGTTAAAATCTACGGATGCCACTAGAAAGTGCAAGGGGAATCTTTTTTAATGTAAATTACCGGCTCTGGCTTAATAAATAAATACATGGAGGTGTGTGTAAAAAGTGCCGCCTTCCCCCATCAAACAGCTGCCGCTTTCATTAGAGGTGATACACTTGTGAGTGCAGGGTAATTACTCTAGCGCCATGATTACTACCCACCTAAACTTCAAAAGCCCTCGGTTCCATTTCAAAAGCAAGCCCAGGATGAGCAATGTTCTTTCACTCCTATGGGGTATTTAGAGGAGTCTGCTACAGATACTTGTGCTTTGGTGTTAGCAGGCTGTGCTGGGAATGGAGTGAGTCGAAAGTGTGATGCCTGGGTCGGCCCCAAAGAGGCCTCTAATAGAGAAGCCTCAAATGGACACTTATGGGCTGCACAATAAGCTAGAACCACTCCAGTGGTGGTGCATCTCTCGTGGGCCCATAGCCAAAGGAACAAGCATGTTGTGCAATGGGGAGGGCAGCAGAGCCTGCTTGTGCCTCTCCATTGCACAACATGTATTGATGGGGGAAAAATTGTGTACTTTTTTTTTTTTTAATAAAGAAATTAATTTTTGGCGATATGGCAGGTGAGACTCTGCCTCACCTGCCTCTAATGACTGCACGTCCCTTTTGTTTAGGACATCTATGGACAAATAAAGGTCCTTTTAGACATTGATTGGCTGGATAGCTTTGTTCTGTGATGACAGCACTCAAGAGCTCCTAAGCTAACGATGTAGAGCATCACCAACTGGCACGTGTACGGTGATAAAATAATAGAACATCATTGAAGAGAGTTGCAGGCACATGTGGAAAACAAGGTGAGTAGTAAACATGATATTTAATTCTGATAAGTGGAGCCCAATGCATAGTCTCACATTCCTTATTATTGAATGCAATTGTCATTTAACAGTCATTGTTTCAGTTTAATGTAGTTTGTTAAATATAACCTCATGTATCGTTATCTCTTTACAATGAATTATCTTATGTAACACTGTTGGAATGAAAAAAAAATATGAATATTGAGGAATTTGTGTTAGATGTAATAACAAAGAAAGTTATCCAGCTAAACTGAAAAACGTAATGTTAATAATTGTTAAAGAGCATTTTTTTATTATAGGATCAGCTATTAATTGCTTCAACGCGCTAGGTTATTATTGTTTTCTTGCTTGAGCAGATGTTTAACTCCTGCAAAATATCTAAATGCTTTAATTATTTCAGACATTTTGCCCATTTATGGCCTTCATGAATGTATTATATCATTTTATAATGTTATGAGGAATGTAGAAGGGAGGTTAAGAGAAGCAGAGAAAGAAGAAGGTAAGAGCCATACGTTTGAAGGAGGAAGAGATAAAGAAAGGAGAAAGAGATAAAGAAAGGAGGACGCGTAAAGGAACAGAAAAAGACAAAACAAGTGAAAGAAGAGATTAAGAGGGAAGGGAGTAAAGGACGTGTGGGAGAAAAGAGAAGGATAGAAATATATGAAAGAGAAGATGGAAAAAAGAGGGAAGGAAAGAGGGGAAAGATAAGGGAGTGATTGGGACACAGAAGAAAGTGTAGGGCAAAAAGGAAAAGAAGAGTTAAAGACTTTTTTATTTTTCAGAGTTTATAAAAATACCACACCCTAAACAAAGCCGTGCACAGTCCAGATAGGATAAGAATGAGTATATCTGAGGTTTGTTTACAAGGTTAAGCAGATGATCATAAAAGTATTTTAGTTATTACATATAATCGGCTAGATTACAAGTTCGGCGTTAGCCTTAAAAAGCAGCGTTAAGGGATCTTATTGAAGTTCAATCTGATTGGCTGATTAAATCAACCAATCAGATTTTTCCTACCTTAATTCCGATTGGCTGATAGAATCCTATCAGCCAATCGGAATTCGAGGGACGCCATCTTGGATGACGCCATTTAAAGGAATATTCATTCGTCGTTAGTCCGTTGGCCTAGAAGGGTGTTCCGCGTCGGAGGTCTTCAAGATGGAGCCGTTCCTTGTAGGATGGATGAAGATAGAAGATGCCGCTTGGATGAAGATGTCTGCCGGTCCGGATGTCCTCTTCTGCCCGGATAGGATGAAGACTTCTGCCGGTCCGGATGTTCTCTTCTGCCCCATCGGCTGGGTGAAGACGGCTCAAGGTAGGGTGATCTTCAATGGGGTTGTGTTAGGTTTTTTTAAGGGGGGATCGGGTGGGTTTTAGAGTAGGGGTGTGTGGGTGGTGGGTTGTAATTTTGGGGGGGGGGGGGGATTGTATTTATTTTTTTGCAGGTAAAAGAGCTGATTACTTTAGGGCAATGCTCTACAAAAAGCCCTTTTAAGGGATGGTAAACGAGCTGATTACTTTGGGGCAATGCCCCGCAAAAGGCCCTTTTAAGGGCTATTTGTAATTTAGTGTAGGGTAGGGAATTTTATTATTTTGGGGGGCTTTTTTATTTTATTGGGGCGATTAGATTCGGTGTAATTAGTTTAAAATATTGTAATTTCTTTTTTATTTTCTGTAATTTAGTGTTTTTTTCCCCGTAATTTAGTTTATTTAATTTAATTGCATTTAATTGTAGGTAGTTTAGGTAATTAATTTAATTATAGAGTAGTGTTAGGTGTAATTGTAACTTAGGTTAGGGTTTATTTTACAGGTAATTTTGTATTTATTTAGCTAGGTAGCTATTAAATAGTTACTAACTATTTAATAGCTATTGTGCCTAGTTAAAATAAATACAAAGTTGCCTGTAAAATAAAAATAAATCCTAAAATAGCTACAATGTAACTATTAGTTATATTGTAGCTATATTAGGGTTTATTTTATAGGTAAGTATTTAGTTTTAAATAGGAATACTTTATTTAATTATAGTAATTTTATTTAGATGTATTAAAAATAGATTTAAGCTAGGGGGGTGTTAGGGTTAGACTTAGGTTTAGGGGTTAATACATTTAATATAGTAGCAGCGATGTTGGGGGCGGCAGATTAGGGGTTAATATTTGTAGGTAGGTGGCGATGACGTTGGGGGCGGCAGATTAGGGGTTAATAAATATAATGTAAGTGTCGGCAATGTTGGGGGAAGCAGATTAGGGGTTCATAAGTATAATGTAGGTGGCGGCGGTGTCCGGAGCGGCAGATTAGGGGTTAATAATATAAAGCAGGTGTTGGCGATGTCGGGGGCGGCAGATTAGGGGTTAATAATTGTAGGTAGGTGGCGGCGACGTTGGGGGCGGCAGATTAGGTGTTAATAAATATAATGTAGGTGTCGGTGATGTTGGGGGAAGCAGATTAGGGGTTCATAAGTATAATGTAGGTGGCGGCGGTGTCCGGAGCGGCAGATTAGGGGTTAATAATATAAAGCAGGTGTTGGCGATGTCGGGGGCGGCAGATTAGGGGTTAATAAGTGTAAGATTAAGGGTGTTTAGACTCGGGGTTCATGTTAGGGTGTTAGGTGTAGACTTAGAAAGTATTTTCCCATAGGAAACAATGGGGCTGCGTTAGAAGCTGAACGCTGCTTTTTTGCAGGTGTTAGGTTTTTTTTCAGCCGTCTCCGCCCCATTATTTCCTATGGGGAGATCGTGCACGAGCACGTTTTAGCCAGCTTACCGCTACCATAAGCAATGCTGGTATTACAGGGAGAAGTGGCTCTAAATTTGCTCAACGCTCAATTTTCTGAGGCTAACGCAGCTATTCATAAAACTTGTAATACCAGCGTTGTTTAAAGTGAGCGCTGAAAAAAAAAGGAGCTTCTTTACCGACAAAACTCGTAATCTAGCCGAAGGGTTGTACAAAAAAAGGAAATATTTCAGTAATCTCAAAGTTGAGCTCTCATTCAGATATAAAAAGCAGGACAATTACTGTGTTGAAATGGTCACTTAAAGGAGATTTTTATGCAGATAGATGCTCAGAAACACAACCTCAATTATAGCTACTTTAAATTCAAGCCAAGGAATATCCAAAGTGATTTCAGTAACAGTAAATAAAAACAGTCAGAAAAAAACATATTTAAGATAACAAATACGACAATTTATAGCTACAGTTCAGAACAAGAGGCTGCCAGTACTTTGATCGGTGTGTGAGAAAGAGAATTTAATTTTTTTTTTCTTCTCTATTTATATCTGATTAAGTGCCAGATTACAAGTGGTGTGCAAACACTGCTCAAAGTAAACTTTTAACGCAGGTGAGTTAGTGTGCGCATTACATGTTTAAAGTAAATTGTTTGAATGCGAGCTAAACCCAATGCGCGCTAACTTCAGGACTTTGGATTTTGAGACCCTGTTAACTTCTCACCATATACTTTAATGGAGTGCAGAGAACAAAAACAAAATAATAACACTTATCGCTTGTGCACTAAAACAACACCGTATTAGACCTACAGCACTAAACTCGAATGTAGTTATGGATATTTTACATTTCACTGTTCTTCACATAGAAGAAAATGGTTTATTTTATATATATATATATATATATATATATATATATATATATATATATATATATATATATATATATACATATACACACAGAGAGAAATGCACTCACAGGAACGAACAACCAGCTCAATACCATTGTTAGCCTGTTCTATGGCGATTTACCACCTAGGTGCAACTTCTTTTAGCCCAGCAATGCTTTTCACAGAGTAGAACTTTCCTGTATTATATCAGTCTGATCCCACCTATTACGGTCAGTCCAGCGCCGAAATACCAGGCAATTCCTCTCTGAACAAGGAACAAAGCAACCCCAGACGATCGTTTCGGCCTTCATTGGGCCTCGTCAGTGAGGTGTAGCAGTATTCCTCTAAGCACACTGAGCAAGGAGTCCACGTCTGGTTTCCCCTTTTTCCCATAGGGAGACTAAATACACACAGAGAGAAATGCACTCACAGGAACGAACAACCAGTTCAATACCATTGTTAGCCTGTTCTATGGCGATTTACCACCTAGGTGCAACTTCTTTTAGCCCAGGAATGCTTTTCACAGAGTAGAACTTTCCTGTAGTATATTAGTCTGATCCCGCCTATTACGGTCAGTCCAGCGCCGAAATACCAGGCAATTCCTCTGTGAACAAGGAACAAAGCAACCCCAGACGATCGTTACGGCCTTCATTGGGCCTCGTCAGTGAGGTGTAGCAGTATTCCTCTAAGCACACTGAGCAAGGAGTCCACGTCTCGTTTCCACTTTTTCCCATAGGGAGACTAAATACACACAGAGAGAAATGCTCTCACAGGAATGAACAACCAGCTCAATACCATTGTTAGCCTGTTCTATGGCGATTTACCACCTGGG